>NC_041382.1:241024701-241029498 GCF_002162155.2 Triticum dicoccoides | reverse complement strand
GGGGGGCTGCAACTGCCCGTGCACGAGTTCGGGGTAATAGGGTACCCCTACTCTAGTACACCGACAGGAGCCCCCGGGCCTGGGCCATACACGGTGCCGAGCGCTGTTGGGCCAGGCCCAAAACAGTGCACGGGCACGCGTGGCCTAGGTCATGCCGAATCTAACTCCGCTCCCACCGCGCACGCCCAGAACGGCACGCGTCAAACGCGGCGTCATGGGAGAGATCGTGGGAGTTTGTTCACTTGGGAGGCCGGAACGTCCGCCCTGTCCCTCTTTATAAGCAGGGGAAACAGGGGCACTTCCTCCGTCTCCGCCATTCGCTGTTGCAATCTCAGAAGCCTCCGCCACCCCCCTCCGCTTCCAAAGTCAAAAGAGGGCAGCGCTCCGCTCCCGTTGCCGCCACCACCACCAGCGCCGTCGATCTCCCCCACCGCCTCCGCCATGCCTCCGAAGCCTGGGAATGGGAAGGCCACGAAGGCCGCGACCGCGAAAGCTGTGAAGTCGACCGAAGCGCAGCGGCTCGAGGCGCTGCGGAAGGAGCGGGCCACCTTCCCCCCCGAGCTCTCCGCGGAGGAGCTGAGGGAGTGGTACAATCTCTTCTGGTCGACGGAGACGCGGGCACATCCGCGCACAAAGGTACTCTCCACCGTCACCTCACGAGCAGCTCCAGCTAATGGATATCCTTTCTTCGCCGTGTTCTTCTACTGCGGGCTCTGCCCGCCATTCTCTGATTTCTTCTGTTATATTATGAACACCTACGGACTCCACCTCCTTGATTTCACCCCCAACGCTGTTCTGACCATGGTAGTTTTCACCCATGTATGCGAAAACTTTGTCGGAGTCCACCCCAACGTAGCTCTCTTCCGCCATTTCTTTATGCCTCGTGTCGAGAGAGGGGAACCTCTTGCCGGCGGGATTGCCTGGATCTCGCGGGCCGGCAAGAAGGAGACCTATCTGGAGGGGGAACTCCGCAGCAAGTGGGATGAGTGGAGAGCAGATTGGTGCTGGATTGTAGAAGAGAGCCCGCAGCCGTTCACCGCCTTGCGCCAAGCCCCAGCAGTGCCCGGCAATGACTGGAGCGCTCTGTCCGCGGATGACGACAAGCTGACGATCGCCACCACTCGGATCTTGCGTCTCAGGCTTGCCGGGTTGACTGTAGGAGCTATCGGCGCAGATTTCCTTCGCCGGCGCATCGCCCCCCTGCAGGCGAGGGGGAGGCCTGCCTGGGAATTTGGAGGCCCGGCGGATATAATGAGGTTGCGTCCAGGCCTTAACTTCAATTTCACCATCCTAGAGTTGGACGGGATGCTTAAGGAGATATTGAAGCATGACCCACAGCATCCCGAGTGGTTCAGGTTGCCGGCAGGCGTCGTTCCTCTATGCAACAACTCCTCGCGCGACCGCATCTGCGCAATGATGCCGTTGTGTGACTCGCACGGGATCGCTCCAACCTGGCAAGAGCCCGCCAGCGACGTCGTGCAGCAGTTCTTTGACAGCTTAGTGGAGGTGGCGGTCAGCGCTGATGAGAAGAAGCTTCTCACCCGCGACACCACTGATCAAGAGATGGAGCGCATCGCCACCAGGGCGGAAGAGGCAGCGGCAGCCGCGGCCGCGGGTGAATTCGGGTTCACCGTGGAGGAAGCGGACGCGGCGTTGGTGATGAGCATTGCCGAACGGGAGCAGCCCGAAGAGGAAGAAGAGCTCGCCGCGCCTGACGCCGAGTCGAACGAGCCTGCCGGGGGTGCGAGCGGCCCGCCACCTCCGGGGAGCTTGATGGGAGCAGGACCCGGAGCGCAGCCCCCAGTGCAGCCAAGAAGGCGCCTCAGTAGGACCGGGGATGCAGCAGGGCGGCAAGTTGGTCAACAGCCGCAGCGCCGCACGACGCGCTCTACCGCGGCAAGCACGGTCGCCGCGGGGGAGGCAACTAGGGCGGGGTCGTCTCGGGCTGGCGCCGTGGTCCCCGCCAAGCGGCCAAGGGATCCCACCTCTTTGCCTCGCCGCGCCGGGAGTGGGCCGAACTTCGACCTCTCCGCGCTTAGTTCCGAGGAGGAAGATGAAGAAGAGTAAGATTCCCTTGCTTGTTCTTGTAGCTCTTCAACTTGCTGATCTTGTCTTGCATCGGATCTGATCCACCCTGGACTCTCCTTTTCAGGACTCTGGCCCAGAGGGCGGCGAAGAGGGCCAAGGCTCAGGTGGTGGTCATCGAGGACGAGCCCACTGCGACGACAGGAGGCGCGTCCGAGACTACTCTGCCAGACCCGGCCATCACTTCGCAGAGCAGCCACCAGTGCAGCCCCCAGCGTAAGCATATGGTTTACTTTCTGCTTCTGGATGCGCGTGGTTGCTCTTTTCCTTTGTTGACATCCGATCTCTGTTTTGTTCGTGCAGGAGCAGAGCAGCTTGATCAGGAGGGCGTGGTGATCTCCTCCGACTCGTCGTCTGCTTCGACTACGCCGCCAAGGGCGGACTCCCCGGCAAGGGAGCGCCCTCCGGTAAGGGAGGAGCATCCGGCAAGGGAGGAGTCTCCGGCAAGGGACAGTGCTAACGATCCGCCGGTGGTGGAGACCACGACGGCAGATCCTAGCACAGGTAGCCCTTCTTGCCCGGAGCTTTCCTTGTAGTCTTCCACTGATTTCTTTTCTCGAAAACTTGTTTGATTTTCCCTTCTTCTTTGGTCGTCAGGCCCACCCTCCACGGATCCGATGGAGACCGAGGCGGTTGGCAAAGAAGACGCATGCGGCAATACTGACGATGCCGCGGCCACCGAAGGAGCCGGCGCTAACGTGCCCGCCGGCGAGGAGGCCGCCAAGGCTGCTGCCGAGGGAGCTGGCGGGGGATCTGCCGATCGCACTGACGGCCCCGAGGCCGCTGGAGCGTCAAGCGCTGCACCGACCGCCGATCCTTCCGCTGCTGCCGTAGCTTCAGGCACCGAGGAGCCCCAGCCCGGCACCTATCTGAAGGCTGGCGAGGGTATCTTCATCAAGCTCCCCTGGGCGTCGAGCTCCAGGGCGCCGGTGGAAGGAGAAATTCTGGATGGAGAGGTGCTTGCCTCCGCTGGGTTGTCGATCGTCGACGCGCCGGGAAGCAGCGGTGAAGAGCCCGAGGAAGAGCGGCTGCTGCGGAGGCTGCTGGCGCTCTATCGCGCCCGTCAAGTCAAGTTGGAGTCCCGGGAAGCACTTGCCGCGAGGGCGAGCGTGGACATAGAGAAACATGCGGAGGAGCTCTGGGGTCTTCGTCGAGAAACTCTCCGGGCCTTGGCGGAGGAGCGGGAGCAGCTTGCCGAGGAACGGAAGGCCTTCCTTCTCGAGAAGGCCGAAGCTGAAGAACAGCAGCGGCTCACCGGCGAGAAGCTGTACGCGCGAGAAGGCGAGCTGACTCAGCGGAAAGTGAACCTCGACAGCCACGAAGAGGAGCATGCCGCACGCGAACGGGCACTTGGCGGGACGCTCCAAGAGGCAAAGGATGCGGCTGCGACTGCCGAGGCCGCCAAGAAAGAATTGGAGGCAAAGGTGGCGCAGCTAGAAACTGATCTGAAGGTTGGTGGCGAAGAGCTTGCCGCCCTCAAGCTAGAGCGCGAGAAGGACGCCCTTGCCCACGGTGAGCTGCAGGGCCGACTCGCCGAGAGGGGCAAGGAATTGAGCGCCGCCAAGGGTTCCAACGCCAATCTGACGCTGAAGCTGGCCACCTTGACGGAGACGTTGGACAGCGCCAGGAAACAGGAGGCAGACTTGAAGAAGGACATCGAGGCCAACGAGGCGCTGCTTGCGAGGGCCGCCGAAACCCAGAACCTTCTCAGAGATACTGTGGAGCTCTGGACGGAGGGCCTCATGGACATTGCCGCAGTCATCGAAGAGGAGCTGGTGCAATTGGGGGTGGAAGGCTTCGGATACTCCTCCGACGAGAACCTCCAACCCAGCGCCAAGCTCACTTTGTTCTTCAAAGGCGTGGCGGTGGCGCTCCAGCAACTCCGGGAACGGATCCCGAAGCAGTTGGCCGACGAGTCACGCTCGATTTGTGCCGGAGTTCTGGAGAAGGTGCTGGTGAAGGTGGCCTTCCGCAATCCGGGCCTCAACCTCACCAACGTCCTCAGGAAGCTGCCGGCGGACGCTGATCTTGACGCACTTAAGGCCCTCATAGCACCCATCGTTGACAGGGTGAACGAGGTCAAAAGGGTTGACGGCGATCGCGTAGATTAGGCCATTCGTTTGCTTCTTTTCTTGTCGCTGCCAGTCATGTCATGGGAACACTTTATTAGGGGCGCGACAAGTTATTCTTGTAATATAACTCTATCTTAGGTAAAACATTGCTGTGTTACTTCCTTTACTCGACTCTTGGCTTTGTATGGTCCTACCCTACGCTTTTTAGGGAAACTTGTCGGTGTAGGCATTCTTGCCGCGAGCGCCGAGTGCGGAACTTCAGCAGCCTGCTGGCGAGGCCGCTACCGACAAGCAACCTTATCGCAACTAGTTGCAGCTCACTTAAGTTGTTGAGTGGACTCGAAACAAAGTAAGGGCGCTAGCGGCTCACTTAAGTTGCTGAGCGGACTCGAAGCAAAGTAAGGGCGCTAGCAGCTCACTGAAGTCGTTGAGCGGACTCGAAACAGAGTAAGGGCGCAGCTAGCTGTGAATTGGTTCCTCCGCGCACAGGTTTTCCATACAAAGCACGGTCGTTCAAGGAAAATAACTCAAAAACTGATCGCTCAAGCTTTAGCAACTTAGCTTTTCTGTCGTCTGCTTCCCGGCAAGGAGAAACTCCTCTTTTTTTTTGAACGGTCTGGTCCACACCATTATCCTCTCC
>NC_041382.1:241016673-241024264 GCF_002162155.2 Triticum dicoccoides | reverse complement strand
GAGAAAGAGACAGAGAAATAAAGCAATGATATGGAGCCTTGGGCTCGTTATCGCTTACTGGGGCTTGGTGCTGCACAAAGTGTCAGATAATATATGCGAAAAAGAATCATAGCATAAGGAAACTGACAAGATGTGCGGTGCACATGAACTTTACTAGTGCACGGGGTCTGCGCCCGGCTCTGTACAAAGGATTACATGCAACAGCGGCAAGACTTGTACAGAAAGGTGGTTGCCGGACAGGGTCCGACAACCGCGCCTTATGGGTAAAACTTACGAAGATGCTCGATGTTCCAGGAGTTGCTCACCGGAATGCCATCTTCGGTCTCAAGGCGGACAGCGCCGGGCCTAGTGACTCGTTTCACCCGATAAGGGCCTTCCCACTTCGGCGTCAACTTGTTGGAATTCTTGGCCGACTAAACGCACCGAAGAACAAGGTCGCCTTCCTCGAGGCTCCTAGCATTGACTCTGCGGCTATGGTAGCGGCGCAGAGCTTGTTGGTAGCGAGCGGCTCGCACAGCAGCCTGGAGACGATCTTCCTTAAGGAGCAGCGCGTCGTCTTGGCGCAGCTGCTCTTGCTCGAGCTCATCATAAGCGAGCACTCGAGGTGACCCGTATACGAGTTCCGTGGGGAGAACTGCCTCTGCTCCATAGACTAGAGCGAAGGGTGTCTGGCCAGTGGCTCGATTTGGCGTCGTCCTAATCGACCAAAGAACCACCGGCAGCTCCTCGATCCAGTTTCTTCCGCACTTGCGCAGTCTGTCGAAAGTTCTGGTCTTGAGGCCTTGCAGCACTTCAGCGTTTTCCCTCTCCGCTTGACCGTTGCTTCTTGGATGAGCAACAGAAGCGAAACAGACCTTGGCGCCAAGATCTTGGACGTACTGCATGAAGGTGCGGCTCGTAAATTGCGTGCCGTTGTCGGTGATGATCCTGTTTGGGATCCCGAAACGGCAAACAATCGACCTGAAGAACTTGACTGCTGACTGTGCTGTCACCTTCCTCACTAGTTCCACTTCCGGCCACTTTGTGAACTTGTCGATTGCAATGTACAAGAACTCAAAGCCCCCGACTGCTCGGGGGAAGGGGCCGAGGATGTCGAGCCCCCAGACCGAAAATGGCCAGGATAAAGGGATCGTCTGGAGAGCTTGAGCTGGCTGGTGTATCTGTTTGGAATGCAACTGGCACGCTTCACACTTGGTTACTTGTGCAGTTGCATCCTGGAGGGCTGTCGGCCAGAAGAAGCCTTGTCGGAATGCTTTGCCGACAAGTGCTCTTGCGCCAATGTGGTGACCACATATGCCTCCATGTATCTCTGCCAACAGCTGTTGCCCATCTTCCCGGCGAATGCACTTCAATTTCACACCGTTGAGTCTTTTTCTGTACAGTGTGTCGTCGACAAACTTGTACATACTTGACTGCCGGGCTACTTTTTCAGCTTCTTCTTGCTCTTCGGGAAGCTCTCCTGTCTGGAGGAAGCGGACAATCGGTTGCGCCCATGCTGGAGCTTGTGGCTCGACAACAAGGACTAAAGGCATGCCTGTTGCTGCGGGAACATCCGCTTCTACGGCAAGAACATGTGATTCTGTCGGAGCGTGATGTTCCCCGGCAAGCTTGCCGGAGCAAAACTTGTCGGGAGCGTTTGCTTCGACGGAACAAACCACAAGGTTTGCCGGAGCAGACTGCCCCTCAGCATCGTTGGCGTTGATCTTGGGGACTTTCTTGGCGGCGGCTTCGGGGTGCTCTGCCGGAAAGTAGTCACCTGAAACCAACTTCCTCTTTTTATTCTGTCCAGTTGATGGTGCCACGGAAGGTTGAGTCAGCTTGAGCACAAAGATCCCTAGTTCCACAGGCAACTTTAGTGCAGCGCATTTCGACAGGCCATCAGCAATGTCATTCTGAGCTCTTGGGATATGCTCCATTTGCAGGCCGTCAAAGCGCTCTTCTAGCTTCCTCACTTCATCAACATATGCTTCCATCAACGGGCTCTGGTAGGTCTTGTTCACTTGGCGGACGACAAGTTGCGAGTCACCCCTGATTATGAGCTTCTTGATCCCAAGGTCGGCCGCTATTCTAAGACCGGCAAGAAATCCTTCATACTCTGCAGTATTGTTGGTTGCTTGCTCTTTGGGAAAGTGCATCTGGACTATGTATTTGAGGTGCTCTCCGGTGGGTGCGATAAGCAGCATGCCAGCACCGGCGCCTTGCAGCGAGAAGGCACCATCAAAGTACATCAGCCACTCCTTGCTTGTCTCCTTGACGGGGATGCTCGTCTCTGGAATTTCTTCATCTGAAGTTGGCGTCCACTCTGCTATGAACTCTGCCAATGCCCTGCTTTGGATAGTTGCAGTGCTCTCAAACTTGAGGCCAAAGCTTGACAGTTCCAAGGCCCACTCGACTATCCTGCCTGTTGCTTCTGGATTCTGAAGTATCCTTTTCAGCGGAAAGTGAGTGACGACTGTGATCTCGTGTGCCTGGAAGTAATGGCGCAGCTTTCTCGAGGCCATGAGAAGGCCGAAAAGCAGTTTTTGCACACCAGAGTATCTCGACCTAGCCCCCTGGAGAAGGGAGCTGACAAAGTAAACTGGGCGCTGCACCACCTTCTTCTGCACGTCCTTGCACATCTGCGCAGATTCTTCTTTGTCGGGACCAGAGCTTCCCGGACCAGAGCTTGCCAGACCAGAGCTTGCCGGACCAGAATTTGTTGGAGAAGTCCCCTGCTTGTCGTTGCATTCACTTGCCGCGATCGCCGGCTCATCATCCGCCTCTCTCTCCGCTACTAACGCAGCACTAACCACTTGATTGGTTGCCGCTAGGTACAGCAGCAACTTCTCGTGTGGCTTAGGTGCGACAAGTATTGGAGTGGAGGACAGGTACCTCTTCAAGTCCTGCAGCGCAGCCTCCGCTTCCGGAGTCCATTTCATTGGACCTGCCTTTTTCAATATTTTGAAAAATGGCAGGGCGCGCTCAGCAGACTTAGAGATAAACCTGCTGAGAGCAGCCACGCAACCGGCAAGCCTTCGCACATCCTTGACGCGCTTCGGTGCTTCGATCTGCTCGATGGCCTTAATCTTGTCGGGGTTGGCTTCAATTACCCGCTGAGATACAAAGAACCCGAGAAGTTTGCCGGAAGGGACTCCAAACACGCACTTCTCGGGGTTGAGCTTGAGGTTGATCTTGCGCAGATTTGCAAAAGTTTCTTCTAAATCTTGAATCAGGGTAGCCTTGTCCTTGCTCTTGACCACTATATCATCCATGTAGGCTTCCACATTTCTGTGTATCTGTGGCTCAAAGGCGACGTGGACTACTCTTGCAAATGTTGAACCAGCATTCTTCAACCCAAAGGGCATCCATACAAAACAGTATGTGCCACAAGGGGTGATGAATGCGGTTTTCTCCTCATCCTCTTCTGCCATGAAAATTTGATGGTATCCTGAATACGCATCAAGAAATGAAAGCAAATCACATCCAGCTGTGGAGTCAACAATCTGGTCGATGCGTGGCAAGGGAAATGGATCTTTGGGACAGGCTTTATTGACATCAGTGAAGTCTATACAAAGCCTCCATTTCCCGTTTGCCTTGCGCACGACTACAGGGTTGGCCAGCCACGTGGGATGGAGCACTCCTCTAACAAGGCCTGCTGCTTCCAATTTCCTGATTTCTTCTGCAATGAACTCTTGGCGCTCCACCGCTTGCTTCTTGACTCTCTGTTTGACGGGCCGCGCATGAGGACAGATGGCAAGGTGGTGCTCGATGACTCTCCTGGGAACACCGGGGATATCAGACGGTTGCCATGCAAACACGTCGACATTCGCCCGCAGGAAAGCAACGAGCACGCTTTCCTATTTGGGGTCAAGCGTGGCACTGATGGTGAAGGTACCACCAGTGCCGTCCTCCTTGGCGGACACCTTCTTGGTCTCGGGTGGAGCTGCCATCGTCTTCTTACACTTGCCGGTGGAGCTCGATGGTGCGTCCTCGATGGTAGCGCAGCACTCTGAAGAGGTGCGCTTGCCGGAGTGGGCATCAGAGCTCTCGCTGGACTTGGCCTTCTTCTTCCCCCCGGGAGCTTCAGTGGCAAGTGTATGGTGATCAGCTGCGGCTGCTGCTTCCCGGTAGATCTTGTCGGCGCAGATAAGGGCATCCTTCTTGTCGCCGGGGACAGAGATGACACTTATCGGGCCTGGCATTTTGAGCACGTTGTAAGCATAGTGAGAGGCTCCCATAAACTTGGCGAGCGCTGGACGGCCGAGGATTCCATTGTAGGGCAATGGAAAATCGGCAACGTCAAACGTGACTCTCTCAGTTCTGAAATTCAGCTCGCTGCCAAATGTGACCGGCAGTGTGATCTTCCCTTTCGGCTTGCTTTTTCCCGGGTTGATTCCTTGAAATGTGCCGGTCTCTTCGAGCTCGCTGTCAGGGATCTGAAGTTTGTGAAGGACCGCGGAGGAGATGAGATTCAAGTCAGCCCCACCGTCAACTAGCATCTTTGTGACCTTGAGGTTGCGGATAGTTGGTGAGACCAACATCGGCAAGCACCCGACCGCAGTTACGCGATCAGGGTGATCCCTAATGTCGAAGATGATAGGCGTGCTGGACCATTTCAGGGGCTTGCGTGACTCTATGGATGGCTCTGCTGCACTCACTTCCCGCATCCACTGTTTGAGCTGGCGGTGCGAAGTATGCAGAGAGGCGCCACCGTCAACGCACAGGACCTGTGTGGCTTTCTGAAATTCTTGCTCATCGGTCTCATCATCATCCACGTCTTCGTCATCGTCGTCATCTTCATCGTTGTCACGGCCGCGGGGAGGCCTGTCTTCTTGCCGCTGCTTGGCCTTGCCGCGGCGTCCCCCCCGGCCGGGGCGCTTCTTGCCGGATTCACCAGTTCTTTCCTGGGCCTTCTCTTTGTCGCGGTTGCTCAGCGAGCTGTTCGACCTTCTTGCAGTTCTGGAGATCGTGACCCTTGGTGCGGTGAATCTTGCAATACTGCCTGCCGGAGCTGTCCTGCTTGTCGGCGGCCGCCACAGGATGGGCCTCCTTGTCGGAGCCACCAGCCTTAGCTTCCTTGGCGCCACCTCCGTTGCCGGTCTGCTCAACAGCTAGCACCTCCTTACCCTTATTCCTTCTATAGTTCCGCCGCCGGCCTTTCCTTGCCGGGGCGGCATCCTCACTGTCAGATCCTCCTGCTCCTGTACTCTCTCCGGGGAGCCTCCTCCCCTCTTCAGCGCGTGCACACTTGTCAGCCAGGGCGTAAAGCTCGCTGACATCTCTGATCTTACACATCGCCATCTCCTCCCTCATCCTTCGATTTCGCACGTTCTGATGGAACGCGCTAATGATCGCGGCGGGGTGGACGTCTGGGATGTTGTGCTGCACACGGCTGAATCTTTGAATGTACTTGCACAGTGGTTCTCCTTCCTTCTGGGCGAGCAGATGAAGATCGCTCTCTTGGCCATGTGGCTTGTGGCCGCCCGTAAAGGCGCCGACAAACTGATGGCACAGATCAGCCCAGGAAGATATGGAGTTGTCCGGCAAGTGCATGAGCCAGGACCTGACATTGGGCTTGAGCACCAGCGGGAAGTAGTTGGCAAGGATCTTGTCATCTCGTCCCCCGGCAGCTTGCACCGCAATGGTGTAAATGCTGAGGAACTCCGAAGGATGCATCTTGCCATCGTACTTCTCCGGCACGTCTGGCTTGAAATTTTTTGTGCTGGGCCACTGGACTTGCCGCAGCTCACGGGTGAATGCAGGACAACCTACCGCGTACGGTAGATCGCCTGGTTCTCCTGGCGCGTGCACGTCAACAGAGAGCCCAGCGCACTTGTCGGATTGACGTCGCGCTTCTCTTCGGCGCTCGATGCGGGTTCGAGCGTCTTCTTTTTGCCGTTCGTGGAGAACCTGACGCTGGTCGCGACGAGCTCGTGGGTCCGTCGACGCGGTGGAGCCGCTGTTGGGGTGGACCCGGCGAGTCGGCCATTTTGGCCTTCGTAGTGGAGAGTGCATGGAAGTCGCACCTCCCTCCGTCTTGTTGCCATCGGCTCGCGTCTGCTTGTCCTGCCGTGGCAGCGAGGTGCTTGGTTGCCGCACAGTGTCGCCGTTAGCGAAGCTGATGAGGCTCTGGATAGTGGCCCGCCATTTGTCGGTCTTGTCAGCCGTCGGAGGATAGTCCAGGAGCAGCTGGGCCCGCGCCAAGGCTTCTGCTGGGGTGGTGGGCGGCAGAGGTGAACGGTGCGAGGAGAGGGGTGTGCTCGGACTCCTAACCAAGTTAGAAGGAGCAGCGTCCCGTCCCGGCGACCGTACCTCGCTGGGGCCAGCATGTTGGCGTGCATGCTGGTCTTGAGCGCCGCGCGAACCACCAGCTTGATCTTGGGTCAGCGGACGTATGGCGTTGCGGACGCTATGACGCAGCTGGTCCCGCGCCTCTTGAGAGAGACGCGAAGCGCACATGGACGCCGAGGTCTGCGGTGCCTTGTCCTTGGACTTGGCAGCGCTGTGGGCACCTTCGTCGACGCCCATTCCTCCGCCGGCGTCCACTCCACCATCCGTTTGCTCCGGAGGCGGTGGAAGCGACGCGGACGGAACAGCGGCCTCCGAATTCTTCTTCTTCGGTGGCATGCCAATGATGAAGATCTAGCTTGCGTGCACGCCGGATCGGGTTCGCGCGATCCCGACGCCCCCCTACCTGGCGCGCCAGAGATGTCGGGGGCGATGCTGATTCCCGCCAACACCTATGGGGACAGGGCCCCTTTCAGTTCGGTGGGGGCGGAGAGAGCGCAAAGAGCGGATCGAGGCAGTGCACGCGGGGCGATTTTTTACCCAGCTTCGGGCCGCTCGGATGCGTAAAACCCTACTGCTGCTTGTTTGTGTATATTAGATTCTTGCTCAGGAGCGATGGACGCTGCCAGACTGAGCGTGAGAGTTTTCTTCTGAGTTCCCGAAATGCCGAACCCTTTCTACGTTGCCCTTGGGCCTCCTTTTATACTCAAGGGGTCACCGATAGGGGGCAACGCAGACCGGAAGGGTAAAAACGGAAAAAGGATGTGGTAGGTATAGCTACCGCTACTGTGGATACAGTGTACCCTACCTAACTCTGACGACAGGGGATAAGGGCATTAAATGCCTGTCTGAGTCTCCTAAACAGTGCAAAAGGGTGACCATTAGGAGCGACACCGTTTACCACGATGGGCTTCTCTTCATCTCCGCTTGCCACCACGTACCCCTAGCTGCACGGCCTCCCGCCACGTGCGCTCTGGGAGAGTCCCAGAGCGACACGTTAGCAGGTGAGCTGGAGCGCGGGCACGCAGTGGGAGTTTCCTGCGGCAAGCTCCTTGCCGCGGCCGTCGTCTTGTCGCTTCCGGAAGCTTGTCGCTTGCCGGATCTTGCCGGGGCGCAGGGCGCGTCGCGGCAAGCTTTCTTGGTATGTCGTGCGTGGTCTTCCCGGCAAGCTCCTCTTGCCGGGGTCTCGTCTCTTCCCGGTAAGCTCTCCTTGCCGGGGCCTTGGTTGGCCTTCCCGACAAGCTCCTCTTGCCCGGGCCTTGGCTTGAGTACTTTGTTCTTGAATGGTCTTTAAGGGGACCACGGAGGGTCCTGGAGGTCACCC
>NC_041382.1:240999869-241015932 GCF_002162155.2 Triticum dicoccoides | reverse complement strand
GGCTGCAACTGCCCGTGCACGAGTTCGGGGTAATAGGGTACCCCTACTCTAGTACACCGACAATGAACTACATCGCGATGGCTATGGTGGTGAGGGTGGAAAGGGTTGGATCAGATCCGGATCCCTTCTACGGTGGTGGCTAACCTATATTTATAGTGGCCTCGGTCCTCTTCCCATGAAACTTAGGCGGGAAGGGATCCCACAATGGCCAATTTGAAAGGGGACAAGTAGTACATATAATCCTGACGAAAGGTGGTCTTTGTCTTCAAAAGCTTCTAGTCATGACGCAGTGGTGGGCTCTGTGATGACATCCGTCCTGCTAAGCCCGTGGTCTTAGTCTCGTAGCACCTGAATGGAAAGCTTTGGGGGATTGCTCGGGAACCCACGCCTGTCCTTGCCTCCTTAGCACCATAGAGGAAACTGCCTCCTCTGCGCCCGCTAGCACCCGCCTAGCCTTGGTCGTCATGGCTCACGTCATCGCAGCCTCGTGAAGCTGGGTACCTCATAGAAATCTCCGCTCCTTTCGAGGCCGCCCGGGGAGGCCGCTTCCTCTGGAGGTCTTTGTGTCGTCCACCTCGCGAGGCCAGGGCCCTCGCGAGGGTCTTGTCATGGTGGTCTTGCAGATGGGCCGTACCAGGCCGCCGAGGGAGTCGCACCGTGGGCCGTAGGTAGGCAAGTCTGGGTACCCTTGTTCCCAGAATGCCGATAGGTTCTTTTAGGAATAAGGCTACTGAATTCATGTGGGATCTTTTAGAAATAATTAAACGCAACTCTGAAGATTGGGAACTTGACAAGGTAAAGTGCCTGGTATTAAGCTTGCGTTTGATTGTGTTAAATCTTTTATGAATATCGATGCTTTTCACAAGTTTAGCACTAAATATGGACTTGACTCTGAGATAGTACACTCTTTTTGCAAATCATTTGCTACTCATGTTGATCTCCCTAAAGAGAAGTGGTTTAAATATCATCCCCCTATTAAAGAAGAAATTAAAGAACCAGTATGTTTCTGAGCCTCGCAGAAAAGGAATACCAAATGGAAGAAAACTTTCACGGTGATTTTTCTTGGACCAGAAGACACCCAGGAGACATCGCTTCCAAGCTTCCCTTGCAAGTGGTGTAGGTGTTCCTTGGCGCTTGCACTCCTCGTGGCCGTCCGTGAATCTCCAGCAATACCTATGCATGCACACGAGAGGAATGTCAAGTAGTATACCATCCTCGAAGGGGTCAAGTGAACACGTGTAAAGGAGACTTGGAGTTCAAGTCAGAAGAGCCATGAGGCGGCGGCAACGGTGGAGGGCACGCCCAGGGCGGTAGGGCACGCCCCCTACCTTGTGGGCCCCTCGTGACCCCCTGACCTAGTTCTTCCTCCTATATATTCACATATATTCCCAAACCACCAGAGGCATCCACATAAACACTTTTCCACTGCCACAACCTTCTGTTCCCTTGAGATCCCATCTTAGGGCCTTTTCTGGCATCCTGCCGGAGGGGGATTCGATCATGGAGGTCATCTACATCAACTCTATTGCCCTTCCGATGAAGCATGAGTAGTTTACCACAGACCTATGTGTCCATAGCTAGTATCTAGATGCCTTCTTCTCTCTCTTTGATTCTCAATACCATGTTCTCCTCGATGTTCTTGGAGATCTATCCGATGTAATCTACTTTTGCAGTCTGTTTGTCGAGATCCGATGAATTGTGGATTTATGATCAGCTTATCTATGAATATATAGGAGGTGTGTAATCTACTTATGCAGTGTGTTTGAATCTTCTCTCAATTCTCATATGCATGATTTGGTATCTTCGTATTTCTCTTCAAATTATCGGTTTGGTTTGGCCAACTAGATTGGTTTTTCTTGCAATGGGAGAGGTGCTTAGCTTTGGGTTCAATATTGCGTGATTTCACCCAGTGACAAAGAAGGGGTAGCGAGACACGTATTTAATTGTTGCCATTGAGGATAAAAAGTTGGGGTTTACATCATATTGCATGAGTTTATTCCTGTACATCATGTCATCTTACTTAAGGCGTTACTCCATTCTTTATGAACTTAATACTCTATATACATGATGGATAGCAGTCCATGTAAGGAGTAATAGTAGCAGATGAAGGCAGGAGTCGCTCTACTTGACACGGACATGATGCCTATATTACATAATCATTTCCTTGGATATCATCATAAATTTGCGCTCTATCAATTGCTCGACAGTAATTTGTTCACCCACTTTATTATTTGCCTTCATGAGAGAAGCCTCTAGTGAAACCTATGGACCCGGGTCTATTTTCCATCATATTAGTTTCCGATCTACTATTTTGCAATCTTTTATTTTTAGATCTATAAACCAAAAAAACCCAAAAATATTTACTTTATGTTTTGTTTAGTTTTATCTATCTCTGTCACATCTCACCATTGAAAGTGACCGTGAAGGGATTGACAACCCGTTTATCACGTTGGGTACAAGTGTTTGATTGTTTGTGCAGGTATTGGTGATTTGCGCGTTCTTCTCATACTGGATTGATACATTGTTTATTAACTAAGGGAAATACTTATCTCTACTTTGCTGCATCACCCTTTCCTCTTCAAGGGAAAAACCAATGCAAGCTCAAGAAGTAGCCAGTATTGAGGTGGATAAAGCAAAAGTTGATGCAATTGAGAAAATGCCATGTCCTAAAGATGTCAAAGGTAATCGTAGTTTCCTCGGTCATGCTGGTTTCTATAGGTGGTTCATTAAAGACTTCTCTTCTAGGACTCTTACTAATCTTTTACAAAAGGATGTTCCATTTGTTTTTGATGATGATTGTGTAGATGACTTTGAAACACTTAAGAAAGCCTTAACTTCTGCACCTATAGTTCAACCAGCTGATTGGAACTTGTCTTTTGATATTATGTGTGATGCTAGTGATTATGCAGTTGGTGCTGTTATAGAACGAAGATTTGATATGAAATTAAATGTTATCCATTATGCTAGTAAAACTCTAGACGGTGCCCAAAGAAATTATGCCACCACTAAAAAAGAATTTTTAGCTGTTGTGTTTGCTTGTGACAAATTCATATCTTACATTGTTGATTCCAAAGTAATTGTTGACACCGACCATGCTGCTATTAAATATCTTATGGAAAATAAATATGCTAAACCTAGACTTATTAGGTGGGTTCTCTTGCTTCAAGAATTTGACTTGCACAATACTGATAGGAAAGGAGCTGAGAACCCTGTAGATGATAACTTGTCTAGGTTAGAAAATATTCTTGATGACCCACTACCTATTGATGATAGTTTCCTGATGAACAACTAGTTGTAATAAATGCTTCTCATAACACTCCTTGGTATGATAACTATGCTAGCTACATTGTTGCTAAATTTTTACCACCTAGTTTCAGATACCAACAAAAGAAAAAAATATTTTATGACTTAAGACATTACTTTTGGATGACCCACATCTTTATAAAGGAGTAGATAGTATTATTAGACATTGTGTACTTGAGCATGAACAGGAAAAAATCCTACGGAAATGTCACTCCGAAGCCTATGGAGGACATCACGCGGAAGATAGAACTGCACACAAGGTATTTGACGTGGCTAGACTACATCGGTAATTGCCCAAAGAGGAAGGGATGATGTAGCACAGCTACGGTAAGTATTTCCCTCAAATATGAAATCAAGGATATCAATCCAGTAGGATAACCAAGAAACACTATGTAAACGGTACCTGCACACAAAGAACAAATACTTGCAACCCCACTCCTCAGAGGGGTTGTCAATCCCTCTACGGTAAAAAGATAGATAAAATAGTGGTAGATTGGATACATAGATCTTGTGAAAACACGAAATAAAATAAGTAAAGAGAATGTGCGGTAAGGTATTTTTGGGTTTTTAGAAATAAAGATATGAAAATAATATGATAAAATATAGACCCCGGGGCCGTAGATTTCACTAGTGGCTTCTCTCGAGAAAATAGCATATAGTGGGTAAACAAATTACTGTTGGGCAATTGATAGAAGTACACATAATTATGACGATATCCATGGCAATGATTGATGTCGCTTGAACTAAGTCAGTATTTCCCCAAAGAGGAAGGGATGATGCAACACAACTACGGTAGGTATTTCCCTCAGTTATGAAACCAACGTATCAATCCAGTAGGAGAAGCAGGCAACCCTATGTAAATGGTACCTACACACAAAGACCAAATACTTGCAACCCACGCGTAAGAGGGGTTGTAAATCCCTCCACGGTAAAAAGATAGATTGATTTGTGGTAGATTGCATAAATAGACCTCAATAAAATGCGAAATAAAATAAGTAATAAAAAAGTGCAGCAAGGTATTTTTGAGTTTTTGGAATAATAGATCTGAAAATAAAAGTGGCAAATAATAGATCGGAAAGCAAATATGATAAAGAGTAGACCCAGGGGCCGTAGATTTCACTAGTGGCTTCTCTCAAGAAATATCACACGGCGGGTAAACAAATTACTGTTGGACAATTGACAAAACCTCAAATAATTATGGTGATATCTAGACAATGATCAATATATAGGCATCACGTCTAAGATTAGTACCCCGACTCCTGCCTGCATCTAGTACTATTACTGCTCACATCAACTGCTATCCAACATGCATCTAGTGTATGAAGTTCATGGATAAACGGAGTAATTAATGCAATAAGAACGATGTCATGATGTATACAAGATCTATTCTTGTAGGAATAGACCCCATGTTATCCTTAATAGCAACGATACATACGTGTCTTGCTACCCTTCTGTTACTGGGATAGAACACCACACGATCGAACCCATCACAAAGCACATCTTCCCATGGAAAGAAAAATCAATCTAGTTGGCCTAACTAAACCAAAGATTCGAAGAAGAAATACAAGGATACAAATAATCATGCATATAAGAGATCAATAACTCAAATAACTTTCATGAATATACATATTTGATTATAAACTCAAAGTTCATTTGATCCCAACAAACACACAACAAAAAAGAGTTAAATCCAATAGATCTCCAAGAGACCATTGTATTGAGAATCAAAAGAGAGAGAGAGACAAAGAGAGGAAGACTTCCATCTACTGACTACGGACTCGTAGGTCTATGATGAACTACTCATGTATCATCGGAAGGGCACCAATGAGGATTATGAACCCCTCGTGGTTCTGGAACTTGCCACGGCTGGAATTGCGTTTCGTCGACTCCCCTAGGGTTTTTGGAATACTTGGGGATTTATAGGGTGAAGAGGCGGTGCAGGAGGCCCCCGAGGTGGGCACAACCCACCTCTCCCCTCAGAGCCCCCTTCTGGTACTTCTTTGGCCCATCTTGTGTCTTTTGGTCCAGAAAGATTCTCCAAAAAGTTTCACTGTGTTTGGACTCCATTCGGTATTGATTTTCTGCGAAGTAAAAAACAACAATTGGCACTAGGCACTATGTTAATAGGTTTGTCCCAAAAATGATATAAAGTTGCTATAAAATGATTGTAAGACATCCAAGAATGATAATATAACAGCATGGAACAGGCAAAAATTATACATACGTTGGAGACGTATCAGCATCCCCAAGCTTAATTCCTACTCATCCTCAAGTAGGTAAATGTTAAAAACAAAAGTTTTGATGTGGAAAGCTGCCTAACATGTTGTCAGGACCCCGATTCTAAGTCACACCGATTTAGCACGTAACACAACATATCACTTTGCGGCCTCACGCACGGTGACCCACGGGTGCCACCTTACTTGGCCCGGGACCGTTTGCACCTTTTGGCTAACGTATATGATAGTGTTGCTAGCATCCATATGACAGAGAACCCGGGCCGACATGACTAGTCGTGAATCCAAAGTGGCACTAACTTGCGGGGACAGACATACATGACCCAGTCTCGAACGTGTCGGTCATCAACGTGTGAATCCGGGTTGTAGCAACTGGGCTAACAGGACTCCGGGAACCCGGGCTGTAGCAAGCTAGCAAGACACCGGAAATCACCGTGTGACATTTCCCCGAAGGGACAGACACAGGAACGAAGTGGATCACATGCCGGCCAATCTAAGTGTTTCGGAGCAGTAGTAACTGGGCTAGTAGGACTACGGTAAACCAGGCTGTAGCAGACTACCATGGCTCAGTGGAAGCACTAGACTACATTTAACCATAAGAGAGGCTACCAAGGATAAACAACTAGGTTGTCGGATCCCACACATACCAAGCATTTCAATCATACACACAATGTGCTCGATATGTGTAAATACAACATGGAATCACAACATATGTCTACGACTCAAAGTATTATTCATTAGGCTCCGACGAGCCAAGATATTACAAACATGGGTCTCATGACCCAAAATTCAGAGCATACAAGTCAAAGCACACGCGGAAGCCTAACACGTTTGAGTACATACATCTACAAATGAAAAAGGCTGAGAAGCCTGACTATCTACCAGATCCAACCGAGGGCACAAGATCGTAGCTGAGGTATCAAGCTAAACATCGAAGTCCACACGAAACTACTAGCGAGACAGAAGTCTCTCTACAAAAACATAATTAAGCAAACGTGAGTACAAATGTACCCAACAAGACTTACATTAGAACTATCTACATATGCATCGGTATCAACAAAGTGGTGGTGGAGTTTAACTGCAGCAAGCCAGCTTTGACTCAGTGGCTAATCTAAACAACGGCTGCAAGCAACTCTTTTGAGGTGGCGCACACGAGTCCACATATTCACCATATCAATACAGCACTATGGATCCGATCCCGTCTCCCTACAAGAATGCCATCCATATCACTCATGCTTATCTTGCGCATGTTAGAGTATCCACTTTCACTTGTCTATGAACTGTATAGGCAACCCAGAAGTCCTTTACCACGGACGCAGCTATTCAAATAGATGATGTTAACCCTGCAGGAGTGTACGTCTTCACACACACTCTCGCCACTTACCACCATGCACACGTTATCTATCTCGGCAACCTTCAAGCGGAAGCCTGGCGACAGAGTCGGCCACGACCTGACTAACCACCCAAGTCTCTAGTCCAGGTTTATCGCCTATTCGGGTTCCATCCGCAAGGAGATCCGGCCGGGGTGTCGCTCATGGCCCCAAGCGATGTGTACTGGGTTCCAAGCCCACCAAAGGGGCGGCGCTAGGTCTACCCGTCCAAGGTGCCTAGTCTGTCCCAAGCCCACCAGTACCGGGTGCCACTTGGTAGACTACTAACAGTACCTACAAACACTAGAAACTAGTTGCAACTCCTGGGCAGAGATCAGGTTGATTAATAAGTTGAGAGAGCTTGGAGCGCCCAGAGCCCAATGTGTGGTAGTAACTGTTCATGGATCACAAACACAGAACTCAGTTCCTAAGGACGGCTTCAATGAGACAACCCACCATGTACTCCTACATGGCCTCTCACAGATACCTTTACCAAATCGTGTTCACACACTTAGCTCATAACAGTAGGACAAGTTCACACTCCTCTAATTCATCCCCGATGAATCAGACCTGACTCAACTCTAAGCAGTAGCAGGCATGACAAACAAGCACGAATGAGTAGGGACATCAGGGCTCAAACAACTCCTACTCATGCTAGTGGGTTTCATCTATTTACTGTGGCAATGACAGGTCATGCAGAGGAAAGGGGTTCAACTACTGCAGCATGTAACAGTTGAATCGGTGTTGTCCTAATGCAATAAAAGAGAACAAAAGTGAGAGAGTGGGATTGTATCAGAATGAACAAGGGGGTTTTGCTTGCCTGACACTTCCAAAGATAGTATAGCTCTTCATTGGTGTCATCGATCCCACCGTCGAAACCACGTCTACTTAGAGGGGACAACACCGGCAACAGAGAAAGAACTCAATCAATGCAATGCGAGAATATGATGCATGACCATGACATGGCAATATGTTGTTATTTGTACTAATGCATCTAGCAAAAATTTAATTGAAGTACATATGAAGCAAGGGTTCATATGCAAACTCCATAAGAAGTATTTAAAAGGCCATTAGCATGTTTTCACTCATACAGTGGGTATAAGTTGGCTGAACATGCATGAAAGTAGCATAAATGGATAGATTGGATTTTTCTGATAATATTTCATATATAAATTATTTCATTTGGAGCTACAGATTATTTTCTATGAATTTTAGAAGTTTAAGTCATTTTCTGGAATTCCCTGAATTAATTTAAATCCAGGAAAGGATTAATTGCGTCAGCACTACGTCATGCCTGGGTCAGCAGGTCAGCAGCGCTGACCAGGGTCAAACCTTACGTGTGGGGTCCACACATCAGTGACACCAGTGCTAAACCCGCGTTGACTAGTACTCTGACCTGCTGCGGGGCCCATTGTCAGTGGCAGAAGGGCGGCTGAGCTGACGAGGATTAGCGATAATGACTGCGCCACGTCGGTCCTCGCCGGAGTTCCACCGGCAGCGACCAAAGCTATGGAGGAAGCTCACCGGGGCTGCGCTACAGGCGGCGTCTAGACGCACGAGGGCCACCAGAAGGTAGCCCGAGCACGCCCGCATCTAGCTATCCGCACGGGAGGCTGCGTGGTCGCCGGAATCGACGACGGCAAGTGCATCCGCGGTGGCCGAAGTTCGGATGTGGAAGGGGTCGACGCTATGATGCACTAGAGAATAAACCGAAGGGTGTTGCATGCTCCTGGGAGTGCAGCGAACATGGTGACGCACTCAAGCGTGAGCTGGGGTGGTCCTGGCCACGGTGGTGAGGAACTACGGTGGCGATGAGCTCTCAGGTCTGATGGTTAGTGGGGGTACGACACGCAAACGAGGAAGAGAGGAGAGGGGAAACGATGAGGTGCTCACGGCGAGGCAGTCAGAGTGGTCAGCAGGCCCGGGGGAGGTCCGGTGCATGTGGAACGGCGGTGATGATCTCGGTGGACCGAGGTTGAAGACGACGGCTATGGTGGCGATGCAAGGCCTCCGGCGAGGCGTGGCTCGGTGGGGAGGTCAAGGGTGTCGCGGCGGAGGTCTTGGACAACACGGGGAGGCGAGGGGAGGACGGTGGCTGCATCTACGGCGAGCGGCGGCGACGGCCTCCTCTCGTGAGCACAGAAGCGAGAGGGGGAGGGGATGAGGACGAGCGGGGGTGGGTGAGAGAGTCGGGGTGATGCGTGGCGTCATCCAGATGCGTTGGGGTAGCGGTAGGAAGTAGGAGGTGGAGGGGCGCGTGCTGGCGTGCCGCGGCCACATGCGCTCTGTCCGTTTGGCGTGCCGAGAGAGATGACTCGCAAGGTGGGGGTGGGCTGGGCCGCTAGTGGGCTGCGAGGTGAGCACACACTCTCTCTGCTTTCCTATTTTCTTCAGTTTTTCTATTTTTCTTCTCTGTTTGGATTTAGTTTATAAACCAAATCATTTTTATAATTCCTGAATATAATTGTGGGCATTAACTGAATTATTACAGAGGCCCTTAGGTATTTTTAGAATTGTTGGAGCATTTAAAATTATTTATAGAATTTAAATGCCCCAATTCAAATACATATGATTTAATTCAAAAATCCAGGATTACCTAGAAAAATGTGCACCATTTTTGGAAGAGGTTTCCACCTTAACCAAAAATCGTGAACTTTTCTCCAGGAATTTTCGATTATTTGAAAATTATTTTATGTTGAACCTTTTTGGATTGATTTGGTGCTAGGGTTTGAACATCCACATTTCAAGTTCCAAAAATTTAAACATAATGGAAGCAAAAAGCAAACAATAGGCAGTACTAGAAGCTAGGGATGTGACAACTCACCCCCCACTAAATAAGAATATCGTCCCGAGATTCAAGTGTAGGGTAAGATGAAGGGGGGACACAAACTAAGATAATCTTCAGGATCTAGGTTGCACTTCATAAAGGCATTTATTCAATCACCATCTTTGTCTCGTCATCTTGCTTTGAGAATTCCAGCCAACATGACAACGAGAGGAAAAGGAAACTCTGGAAGGATCGATCTTCTCGAAGATCGAACAACTCAGGATCAACCCACGGAATGAGACATAGCGACATCTCTCGAGCCAAGACACGAAGCACACATCTAGAGGGATGGAGTGGAACAGATGATGAGGGTTCACTGGGTAGACAACAATTCCACACCTAACAAGGTGGTGAACGGTCGTCAATGTAGCGAGGATTTGAGTTGCCATGATACCATAACGAGACACCCTAGAAAAGGATGACTCGTAGAATTATCCCTTAAGTGGCAAAAAGAATTACTTTTGATTCAAAGATCAATGAAATTCTCTATACTAGCCTAGGGCAAATCTTGAGCAATCATTTGAAGGAGTTAGAAAGAATGACATACCCTAACTAGAATGGATGATGTGGACTACCTTGTTGAAGACAATGTAATGGATGATCTTTGCTTATCACCGAAAATGGAAGGGACCCATGGCAGGACCACTTTTGAGATGATCTTGAGCAACAATTACCGGAAAGGATAGCCCATGGGAATTTGGCACAATGGTGGTGTAAGCTAGGAACAAAATGCAAATGTTGGGAATGTTTCAACCATCATATCTGCCTGAGATTTGAATCTGGTTGGTAACAGGATACTTCAGACAGCATGTCTGGAGAAGGAAAGGTTGCAACACAAGTCGACGATATGATGTTCCGAGATTCATGGGAAATGAACTATGGTAGTAAGCTCCAAAACATGAGCCGGTTCTGCTACATACATGTGAACACACCGTTCCAGACAAGCATGACCACGTAGTAGCCTTATAATAAAACACTACCGAGTTTTGGTTGGGAACCATAATTAATGATATCGAAGTCTCCGCACGGAAGTCCAAAGGATTAATACTTTAGAACAGACTCCTTTATCTTGAACAAATCAATTAGTGGCTTGGCATGCTAGGGATACATATAGAATGAAGGTTGCAAGTCTCCAAACCATAGAATACTTCACACATATGCATGACTGACTTGGGATGGTTCCGAAGGAAGCAAAACTAAGCTTTCTCAAATTCACGGCGGCAACTTGCATCGAATGCACGTGAATTAGAGGAAGTCTCTTCTTTCATCCGAACATATACCTCATGAGCTAGCATGAAGAATTGCTTACAAAAGTTTCCTTCACTAACTTAGATGTTCAACATGAATCATGGACAAGATAAAATATTGTTGATGAGCTCAACAACAAATCGTCGATATTTTCATGAAGATGGAATTCCACAGTTATGTGAACAAGGTGATAGTATTGGTCAGACCAAAAGATGTAATGGTGTATGCTCGAGGGATTTACCACAAGTAAGACAACATTACGAACATCGTTGGTTCTGATTTGACTTGATGATAGCCCATACTCAAGTCAAAGTTTTGACAAGACAATAGATCCAACAACTGATCACGAGGACCAATTGGTGAAGATATCATCTTTCTTCAACACACACAAACACAAAGATATCCCTTCAGAAAGAACCAAATTCGTCAAAGCTTTTATTCTTCCAACTCTCCAACTTGTTGTTTAGCTTAACCAACTAGCTCAGGGGTATCCAACACAGATTCTTGGAGAAGGGGTGGTTTATAAGAAACCAACTTGATCACTAACTCAACATAGCGGTCAGGTGACAACCTGGTTATACTTCCAAGAAGATATACAGAAAATCATGAACCACCGATATGTCACTAAGCTCGAGAACAATCTTGCTTTTCAGGGAAAGACGATATGATCAAATAAGCAAGGATTGACACTATCCTAACTCATTGATCGAAAAGTGCACCAGAAATAAGGACTAGGTAAGGATTAACCTTAGGGTGATGATTCAATAATCAACACGCTAAGGATAAGATTATTGTCCATTAACTACCAAGCAACACAGTTGCTAGGAGTATTGATTTCACACATGACGATTCACTTGTCGGCATTCCGGTTGCGACAACACAACACTGAGGAATGAATAATGATGGCGAGAAGTATCACTATGCCAAGAATTCATAAGAGAAGTTGCAATTCTCATGACGTTCCTGACCCAATCCTAGAAATGGATGAGGTACTGGAGCTTGTTTCTCCTATTCATTCTAAAATAGAAGGGCTTGACAGACCCCAAGAATAATGGGCATCTATGAACGAATGTACGCATACTCTTGACTATCAATTGATAGACGAATGTCAGAAATCAACTAAAGAGAACAACTCATAGGAACATACGATTTTCTGAGTTCTGGATGCATAGATTAGTATGTTGAACAAAGCTCAACATATTTCTCCCGGATAACCCATGCAAAAAGGTTGATCTGGCAGAGTCACAATAAGGAATGGCGAACTCCTCAAGAGTACTCTGATTGTGTTATTTTGGTTTAAAGGAACTTCTGCCATTTTGGTTCATGGTATTGGAAGAAAGATTTACCACGGACCTCGAGGACTATCGCAAGGATTACTAATGTCCTAAGGAACTAGCAAACACTATCAACAGGAATGAGTAGAGTGAATCTCGGGTTCAAGAACCCAGGAATAGAATGCCTACTAACTAAAAGGCATCACGGGATGCTTTCGAGAATGATGGCCAGAATCATCACACTAGGATTACAAAGCATTACTAGATAATTGGCGGTTCTGTAGGATGCCCAGGGTCATAATAATAGCTCCAACCTATGTATAGAGGCAATGGAGTACCTCAACTCACTGATTGATGTGGTTAATCTGACCCAAAGGAGCATCAGGAACAAAAGGAAAGGATTTACAAATGCATCAGACTATTTAGAAACCTGGGATGACTCGGACAACATAACGACTGTAAATGCTCAAAAAGATTTGAGACATCCTACAAAATAGTGGCATAACCACTCAACATCACAATATCAAGGTTTCGAGACCAACTGTTATCACACAGAGGTAGTAGGAACTGAACTGCGGCTTGAAACCATCAATTCTATAAGTCTATGGATTAGTAACACATGATCCTGATAAAAAGATGAGAAGCCTAGTTCCTTAACCCCGTAGAAAAGAAGAGGTTGACTCGGATCAGAAGGGCATAAGGTAAAGGAGTAAAAAGAGTCTTATGTTCCCTTCCACAATCAATTCCCTTATATAACTAAAGCAGTCGACGAACTTCTGCCATATTGGTCAAGTGGTCAGAGCCGTCCTAGTGGCACAGAGGGAGGTAGAAGAAGAGGCAATGGCAATAGCAGGGCTAGCGTATGGAAAACCGGAGCTCCCCCCGGCAATGCCTGGCGCCAGTAAGGCGAGACCCCCATCAGAGTTTGGCGCTGGCGAAGCAGAAGCGACGCAACCAGATGAAATAGTGTAGAAGAAGAAGATGTTGCAGCACCCGGTTTACTTTGTCAGCTCCCTCTTGGAGGGGGCTAGGTCTAGGTACTTCGGTGTGAAGAAATTATTCTTCGGCCTCCTTATGGTCTCGAGGAAGCTGCGTCATTACTTCCAAGCACACAAAATCACCATCGTCGCCCGCTTCCCGTTGCAAAGGATATTGCATAACCAAGATGCAATCGGGAGAATTGTGGAATGGGCTCTGGACCTGTCAAGATTTGGTTTGAAGTTTGAAAGCACTTCAACAATTCAGAGTAGAGTCTAGGCGGAGTTCATTGCGAATGGACCTCAATGCCCGACGAAGAGATTTAGGAGACCACTCTCCCCAGCAAGGAAACAAGTCATGACTGGATTATGTACTTTGACGGGGCTTTCTCGCTGCAAGGCGCCAGTGCTAGTGTGCTGCTCGTCGCACCCACCGGAGAGCACCTCAAGTATGTAGTACAGATGCACTTTCCCAGGGGGATGTCAAGAAATAACACTGCTAAATATGATGGGTTGCTTGCCGGTCTCAGGATCGCGGCAGACCTAGGAATCAAGAAGATTATCGTCAGGGGTGATTCATAGCTTGTCGTCAAGCAAGTTAACAAAGATTATCAAAGCCCGTTGATGGAGGCCTATGTTGATGAAGTGAGGAAGCTGGAAGAGCGTTTTGACGGTATATAAGCGAAGCATGTTCCCCGAGTGGAGAACGGCATCGCTGACTACTTGTCGAAATGCGCTGCCTTCAAATTACCTGTGGAACCAGGTACTTTTGTGCTTCGATTTACTCAACCATCTGCTGAACCATCGACAGGGCAGAACAAGCGAAGGAAATCAGGTCCCGGCAAGTACTTTCCCGCCGAGCTCCCAGGAGCCGCCGGCAAAGCCGCTACCGTGGACACTTGGCCTGCGACGGGGCAATAGACTCCGGCAGGGCATCAAGCCCTGGCCGTAGAGACAACCGCTCCCATCGCAGAGGAAACACCTTTAGCCCTTAACGTCAAGCCTCAGGCTCCAGCATGGGCACAACTTACCATCTGATTCCTCCAAACAGGGGAACTTCCTGAGTTCCTGAGGAGCAGGAAGAGGTGGAGAAAGTAGCCCGTCGATCTGCCATGTATCAGTTCATCGACGACGTTCCGTATAGAAAATGGCCGAACGGTGTGAAATTGAAGTGCATTCCCCGGGAGGAAGGACTGGAGCTGTTGGCAGAGATCCACAGAGGCATATGTGGCTCCAACATAGGGTCAAGGGCCCTTGTCGGCAAGGTTTCTTCTGGCCCACCGTCCCTCCAGGATGCAACGGCCTTAGTAACCAAGTGTGAAGCATGCCAGTTCCATTCAAAGAAGCGTCATCAACCAGCCCAAGCTCTCCAAACAATCCCTCTTTCCTTGCCATTCTTGGTCTGGGGGCTCGACATACTAGGAATCTTTCCCCGGGCTGTTGGGGGCTTTGAGTACTTGTACGTTGCAATCAACAAGTTCACAAAGTGGCCAGAGGTGGAGCCAGTGAGAAAGGTGACATCACAGTCGGCCGTCAAGTTCTTCAAAAGACTAGTCTGCTGTTTTGGTGTGCCAAATAGGGTCATCACCAACAACGGCACGCAGTTCATGAGCCACACCTTCATGAAATACATCCAGGACCTCAATAGCAAGGTCTGTTTTGCTTCTCTTGCACACCCATGGAGCAACGGACAGGCTAAGAGGGCAAATGCTGAAGTATTGCGAGGCCTTCGGACAAGAACTTTTGATAGGCTACACAAGTGCGGACTGTCACACCCTCGATGCGACTATAGCTCCCACGTATCGAGGCATGACTTAGAGGCATAATCCCATTGAAGGCATATGTCGCAAGTTAGGCAATCTTCACAACAACCCATGTAATATGAATAATAAAGGGGGGATAACATAGTTGGCTTACACTCGCCACGTCACATCAAAGTACATAAATAACATTACATCATCCATACACTGAAGGCCCGACTACGGTGCCAAAATAAAAGAGAACCCAACATGCGACAACGGTCCCGAATCAAACCCCAACTAGGCACCACTACTGATCATCAGGAAAAGACACGTAATAACGCTGAGAGTCTTCGTCGAACTCCCACTTGAGCTCATACTCGTCACCTGGAGTGGAATCACCTGGACCTGCATCTGGAGTTATAGTATCTGTGAGCCACAGGGACTCAGCAATCTCGCACCCTCGCGATCAAGACTATTTAAGCTTATAGGAAGGGTAGGGCAAAATATGAGAAGCTACAGCAAGCGACTATCATATATGGTGGTTATCTTATACGCAAAAGAGAGCGAGAAGAGGAGGCAAAGCGCGAGCGTGAAAAGCTAGAGGAACAACCTGCGCAAGCATTACTCCAACACCGTGTCCACTTCCCGGACTCCGCTGAGAAGAGGCCATCACGGTAACACACTCAGTTGATTCATTTTAATTAATTAAGGTTCAAGTTATCTACAACCGGACATTAACAAATTCCCATCCGCCCATAACCGCGGGCACGGCTTTCGAAAGTTCAAACCCTGCAGGGGAGTCCCAACTTAGCCCATGACAAGCTCTCATGGTCAACGAAGGAATAGACCTCCTCCCAAGACGTTCCGATCAGACTCGGTATCTCGATAATTCAAGACACTTCGACAGGTTAAAACAAGACCAGCAACACCGCCCGAATGTGCCGACAAATCCCGATAGGAGCTGCACATATCTCTTTCTCAGGGCACACTCAGATTGTCTTAGGTACGGGTAGGCCAGCCCAGAGTTGCCCCTGGTGGCCACCGGCAGCTGACAGGTGGACCAACACTCAGAGGAGCACTGGCCCGGG
>NC_041382.1:240997169-240999593 GCF_002162155.2 Triticum dicoccoides | reverse complement strand
AAAATAAGATGACCCTTGAGTCTGCAGAACCCAAAGGAAAAAAAGGCTAGGTGGCAAATGGTAAAACCAAGGTTGGGCATTGCTGGAAAAGCTTTAATCAAGGCAAACTATCAAGGGGTTCCCATTATAACCCAACCGCGTAAGGAACGCAAAATCCGGGAACATAACACCGGTTTGACGGAAACTAGGGCGGCAAGAATGGAACAAAACACTAGGCGAGAGGCCGAGCCTTCCACCCTTCACCAAGTATATAGATGCATTAAGATAACATAGCAATATAATGATATCCCAACAAGTAAATAAATGTTCCAACAAGGAACAGCCTCCAATCTTCACCTACAACTAGCAATGCTATAAGAGGGGCTGAGCAAAGCGGTAACATAGCCAATCAACGGTTTGCTAGGACAAGGTGGGTTATAGGTTTGACATGGCAATTGGGAGGCTGACAAGCAAATGGTAGGCATCGTAGCATTGGCATAGCAAGAGCGAGCAAACTAGCATAGCAAAGATAGTAGTGATTTCGAGGGTATGATCATCTTGCCTGCACAGTTGTCAGAGTTGACTGGATCCTCAAGAGCAAACTCAACTGGCTCCTCGGTAGAGAACTCGTCTCCCGGCTCTACCCAACAAGACAAACAAGCAACAAGGATACAATCAACCACGTGCAAGACCAAGCAATATGATGAAATGATGATATGCTATGCGGGATACGATGCGGGATGCAAAATGCAAGATATGACAGGATATGCATGAACCTGACCTCAACTTGGAATTCCAAGGGTACCACTGGAAATATGAGATGAAATCGCTTGAAAACGATATAAAGAACGCCGGAATCGGAGTTCCGGTTTGGAAATGGCAAGCGATTCAAAATTGACACCGGTCTGCGATTTACAGCAAGTAGGCATCTAAATGCAATGAGATGAACATGCTACAGCCACCAAATATGACAACAAAATACATGGCAGGGATGCATTCAATATGCTTAACAAAAGACTAGCACTGAGCCACAGCCAATTCATCCATTATGAGGTTCAAACAAGCATGGCAAAAACGCAAATGCAAAATAGATTTCAGACTTAGTGAAATTAACACTTGTCTGAAATTTCAGATCACGAAGCCCTCTTCGGAGCAGCAAAACAACATGATACATGACCTGATTAAGACAAGTAAGAACATGGCATGGAGCTACTCAACAAGCTTAACAAAATACCCAAAGTGACCTGGGGCCAAAAGGGTTCACAAAATATACTAACGGACACACAAACATAGCAAAAACATAATCAGTTTTTAGACTTAGTGAAAACTGAGACATGCTGAAATATAATTCACGAAGGCATGTAAACGAGCTCGATGCACTCACTACGGTGCAAGTCATGGCAAGGCAAGCATACATCCATAAAGAAGACACAAAATTCTAGCTAGACATGGCAAGAACAATGGCATAGCATGCACGGATCAACTACAGTAACATCGGCAAAATCGCAAACGAGTTGACGATCTGCCAAGATTCATCGCGAAGCAAAAGTAGAGCTCGATTGACTCAACCTAGGGTGCTCCATAATTGCAAGTAAAGAGCATAACAAGATTAAGAAAACTCCTTTACTGATCATCCTCAAAAGAGGCACAGATCACTAGGAAACAACAAGAACATATGGCATCATGAACTAAATAATCCCAGACTTGGTGAAAACTACTAAGTCCCTGAAAAACAGGTTTACCGGGTGCCTCACTTTGCAAGCTTGCACAAGTCACCACACACATCCTAAAAATGCATGGGTTGCACCTCTGGAAAGAAGACAAAATCCTTAACAAAATATATGAAGGACTCATAGGCATATCATGCACACAACAATCATGGCAAAAATGACAAAAGTCTAAGATGAACTAGCAGATCTGACAAATATCTCACGAAGCCCCCTTCTAGCAGCATTTCGGGCATCAAGATGAGCTCAAATGAAAATGACGCAATGGAATGAAATGATGTACTCGTCGAGGAGAACATTTTTATATACTATACGTCCAAAACGGAGCAACGGATGCGGAGATATCACCGGTCAAAGTATGCACAAAAATTAGGGTTCGGCGAAGAAAAGTCAACCGAGATGATTTTTTTCCAGATCTGGATCTGGCGCGGTTCCCGAGGTTCCCGCCGTTACTGTAGCTGCCGGACTTGGAGAGGAGGAGGTCGGGCGTGGGGAGCTCGCTGGAGTGGAGGAGAGGCCGGGGCGGCGGCCGGCCGGCTCGGGGCGGAGCGGTGGCCCGAGGCGGCGAGCGGCGGCGGCCGCCGGTGTAGAAGACGAGGCCGGCGACGGCCGGAGTTGGCGAGGCGGCACGGTGGCGCCGGAGAGGCGGCGCGGTGGCGGAGACGAGCGCGAGGCGGCGGCCCGCGGTGGCGGAGTCGGGGGCCGGGGTGGGCCTCCT
>NC_041382.1:240977090-240996696 GCF_002162155.2 Triticum dicoccoides | reverse complement strand
CTATTTATAGGCATAAGTGGAGCTAGGAGAGTCCAAATGAGGTGCGGTTTTCGGCCACGTGATCGTGATCGAATGCTCTAGGTGATGGAGCAGAGTTTGGTGGGTTTTGGGCCAAATTGGAGGGGTGTTGGGCTGCAACACTCACGAGGCCTTTTTGGTCCCTCGGTTAACCGTTGGAGTATCAAACGAAGTCCAAATGGTACGAAACTTGACAGGCGGTCTACCGGTAGTAAACCAAGGCCGCTTGGCAAGTCTCGGTCCAATCCGGAAATGTTTAATCCCCACACACGAAAGAAAGCTAGAAATGACCACCGGAGGAGAAGGAAGCGCCGGAATGCAAAACAGACAACGGGGAAAAAGCTCGAATGCATGAGATGAACACGTATGCAAATGCAATGCACATGATGACATGATATGAGATGCATTAAAACGAAAACGACACACGGAGACAAAGACCCGAACCCGAGAAATAAATATAACTTAACGCCGGAAACGGCAAGAGTTGGAGTACAAATAGGGAAAGTTACATCCGGGGTGTTACAACACTCCACCACTAAGAAAGGATCTCGTCCCGAGATCTAGGACTGAAAGAACTCCGGGTACTCAGAATGGAGGTGATCCTCGCGTTCCCAGGTAGCTTCACGGTCGGAATGGTGTGACCACTTGACTGGGTGCTCACGATAAGAGAGATCTTCTTGGAGCTCAATGTCCTCGAAGTTGACGGTGCGGTCAGGAGTCTTGAAGCACTTTCGAAGCTGAGAGGCATGAAACACATCATGAACATTTGCAAAGTTTGAAGGAAGCTTGAGTTGATAGGCGAGGTCGCCTCTCTTGCTGACAATCTTGAAAGGTCCCACGTATCTAGGGGCAAGCTTCCCTTTGATACCGAAGCGACGAGTACCTTTCATAGGAGAGACACGGAGGTAAACATGATCTCCGATATCGAAAGCCAAATCATGGTGCTTACTATCATAGTAGCTCTTCTGGCGGGATTGGGCTGCTTTGAGGTTATCACGAATGACTTTGCACATTTCTTCTGCTTCTGTGATTAAGTCATTACCCAGCAGCTGACGTTCACCGGTTTCAGACCAGTTGAGAGGGGTACGGCACTTCCTGCCATACAGAATTTCAAATGGGGCCTTGCCCGAACTTGCTTGAAAACTATTGTTGTAGGAGAATTCAGCATAAGGAAGACAATCCTCCCACTTCATGCCGAAGGAGATCACACAAGCCCTGAGCATATCTTCAAGAATCTGGTTGACACGCTCGACTTGACCGCTAGTTTGAGGATGGAAAGCTGTGCTGAAGCGGATGTTGGTGCCCATGGCCCTCTGGAAAGAATCCCAAAACTTCGAGGTAAAGATGCTGCCACGGTCTGAAGATATCACTTGAGGAATACCGTGCAGAGAGACAATTCGAGAGGTATAGAGTTCCGCCAATTGGGCTGCAGTGATCGACTCTTTGATAGGCAGAAAGTGAGCCACTTTGGTGAGTTTGTCGATGACAACAAATATAGCATCATTGCCACGCTTGGACTTTGGAAACCCAGTCACGAAGTCTATTTCAATGTGGTCAAACTTCCATTCTAGAATGGCTAGAGGTTGGAGGAGACCAGCTGGCCTTTGGTGTTCTGCCTTCACTCTTCTGCAGACATCACATTCATTCACGGATTGAGCGATCTCGCGCTTCATTCGAGTCCACCAATAAGCTTGCTTGAGGTCCTGATACATCTTCATGCTCCCAGGGTGGATAGAGAGGAGAGAATTGTGAGCCTCGTTCATGATCACATTACGGAGGTCACCTTTGGGCACAACAATACGATCCTCGAAGAAGAGAGTGTCCTTGTCATCAAGGCGGTAGCACTTGTACTTGGACTGACTCTTGGTAATCCCAATCTTCACCTTTTTCATCATAGCATCAAGAAGCTGGGCTTGGCGAATCTGGTCTTCTAAGGTAGGAGAGACTTGAAGGTTGGCGAGGAAACCTTGAGGAACAACTTGCAGATTCAGTTTGCGGAAAGCTTCACGAAGCTCGGGTTGAAAAGGCTTAAGAATCAGACTGTTGCAGTAAGCCTTCCTGCTCAAAGCGTCAGCAATCACATTTGCCTTGCCTGGAGTATACTCGATACTCGGATTATACTCTTGAATCATTTCGACCCATCGAGTTTGCCTGAGGTTGAGATTAGGCTGAGTGAAGATGTACTTGAGACTCTTGTGATCAGTGAAAATATCCACTTTTCTCCCCAATAGAAGATGTCTCCAAGTCAAAAGAGCATGCACAACTGCCGCCAACTCGAGATCATGAGTGGGGTAGTTCTTCTCATTAGGCTTCAGCTGGCGAGATGTATAAGCAACAACTTTCTTCTCTTGCATCAAAACTGCGCCAAGACCTTGGAGAGAGGCATCACAAAAGACCTCGTACGGCTTGGATTCATCAGGTGGAGTCAGAACTGGAGCAGAGATCAACTTCTCTTTCAAAGTGTTGAAAGCGATATCACACTACGGAGACCAAACGTACTTGACGTGCTTCTTGTTGACACCTGATTTTGGCACAATGCAGAATGCAATGGAGATGGCCTCAAAGGACAAAATATTCTAAATGAGAAATTTCACATTGCTGAGTGGAACAACTTTGATGTTTGGACCATAATCATTCGGCATCATATCAAAGACCAAAACTACACTCAGATTGTCATGTTTAGGTGTTTTGAGTGCTTTTTGGTCAAGTACGCCTCCAGGACAATCTCGGATGAAGGAATGCTCTACATGAATTGTCTTCGTCTCGTCGAATCGATCGATTTTCATATAAAAATCATCTCAATCCGATTTCGTATGCAAAAGTTAGAGCTATCTGGATGCAGCCCTGTCAAGAGGCGAAATATGACGCGGAAGACTGGACATGTCTTGGCAAGTGTCTGATGTAATGCGTGAGTGTTTTGGCCCATAAGATGGTCTCGAATCGGAAAACGTTCAACACGAAAGTTTTTCGTCTCGTCAAAACGGTCAACTTTGCTTTTGGACACATTTTCATCCGAGGTCGTTTACTGCCTCAAAAACCTTGCCGGGGAAAGCTTGCCGCCGTGAACAGTAACCTTGCCGGCGAAAGCTTGCCGCCGTGAACAGTAACCTTGCCGGGGAAAGCTTGCCGCCGTGAACAGTAACCTTGCCGGGGGAGAGCTTGCCGCCGTGAACAGTAACCTGCCGGGGAAAGCTTGCCGCCGTGAACAATAACCTTGCCGGGAAAGCTTGCTGCCGTGAACAGTAGAAACTGTCGAGGCCAATCCGACCAGATGCTGAAGATGGGCTCAAATACTTATCTAGGTGGCTTCGGATGAAGAAGTGTTCAGCATAGGAATTGTTCGTAACGTCGAAACGGTCAACTTTGCTTTTGGAGTCATCATCATCTGACGTAGTATATGACCTGCAGAGACGCTGCAAGAGTCGGACGGTCCAGTCAGCTACATGAATGAGTCCGACTCGAAATTAGAGATGACCCCGTGGAGTATTCAAGATGGCCTTATTTGGAAAAGTGATCAACATACGGATTGTTGGCCTCGTCGAAGAACACATAATTGATATTTGAACCGTCTCCATCGGAAGTCATATGCAAATTCCACAGCCCATGCAAGGAGCAAGACAGAAGATTGGACCAGATTCGGGCTGAATCCGAGTGGGACCAGAACTAGGATTCTAGGACGTGAATTGATGTAATTTTCTTGTAAGGAAAGCCTAGATAAATCCTTTGCTTGTACGGGAAGTCCAGCCGCCTCTTATATATGTTGGGGGTGACGGCCGATTGAACAACACACAATCGAAAAAATCAATACACTACTTTTTCATCTACGTTTTATCTGTCCACTGTTTTTCTATCTCGTTCTTCGCTATTCTTCGTGTTTGAGAGCTGCGAATCCCGAGGCTCTAGGGGCGAGCGAATCGACCTAGGGTAGCCCATAGCCGCCGCACTCCCTGACGGGGTCCCTCCCGGGGGTGTGGGGTTTTCGGGTCTGCAAAAGCGCCCGTCGACTGTCTTGCGTATCGCGCTGTCGGTCGGGTCTCCTTCGACGTGAGCTGCGGTGCATCACCCCCGGCGTCGAGGGTACACGTGACGTGTTCGTGTGTCAACACACTTTTGGCGACTTCGCTGGGGAAGAAGATCAATCATCATCATCCACCATGTCCGATCTTCCCAAGCCATCTGAGGTAGACGCCGATAACATCATTAATCCCAGTCTTGATGAGATATCGGCTGATCATCGCCAAGTCTATGAGGAGTACAAGAAGGCATGTGAGGAGAAGGACCTGCAGGAGTTCCTTGCAAAATTCAAGAAAGATCGCCAAGGCAACATCACTCCGATTGAAGAAATCAAGTTCCCTCCTCTTCAAGCCGAGCAGGTCAAACCCTCTGTGAGTACTACTTTTTCTCCTGAGCAGTGGGCTGAGATTGAAAGTCGTATTGCTGATGGTAACAATCTAGTCTATCAAACTTTCATAGAAAATACTAATGCTCAGAAGAATACATCTCAATCATCTAGTGGTAATGATGGTGTAGCTGCTAGTGTGCAAAACCCTAATCTGGCTTTACCTATTGCATGGGCGCTTCCTGTGCCGATGGCTTATTGTCCTACCCATACAAATCAGATTGTGACTGCATCCATCAACCCTATTATGAGCATGCCAGGTTCGGTGGCAGCGCTGAACCAAACCCTACATACATCTACAACCACTCGACCACTAGCAAATTTTGGGTCGACATACATGCCACAATTCTTACCTACAGCTAGTAACCCTACTGCTCCTATGCCACTGCCACAAGCGTCATCGTCCACTATGGATGATGGTCTAGCTAATCTTAGAGAGGAGATGGCTAAGATGCTTCGAGAGAATTTTGGAGTTAAGTTACCTCGGAATCGGATTTACCAAAAGCCGTACCCCGAGTACTTTGATGCCATCCAGTGCCCTCCAGGATATAAAATTCCAGATTTTGTTAAATTTAGTGGAGAAGGCACAAAAACCACATGGGAGCATGTTAGTCAATATTTAGCACAATTGGGTGAGGCAGGGTCATTGAACGAATTGAAAGTGCGTTTATTTCCTTTATCATTAACTGGTACCACATTTTCATGGTTTTCTTCTTTACCCCATGGTTCCATTCGGGTTTGGTCGCAGCTAGAGCAGAAGTTTCATGATCACTTTTATAGCGGTGACAATGAACTCAAGTTGTCACATCTAACATCGGTTAAGCAGAAGCATGATGAATCGGTCTCCGATTACGTCAAGAGATTTAGAGAAACAAAAAACCGGTGTTTTAGTTTGGTGATAACCGAGAGAGACTTGGCAGACCTAGTGCTGAGTGGTTTGAGAACTCCCATCAGAGAAAAGCTAGAAGGCTATGAGTTCTTAAATATCAACCAAGTCTTACAAAGGGCTTTGGCTCAGGAAAGCCGAAGCAAAGACCTCAAAGAAGTGCATAGATACAAAGCCGATCGTCCAAAGATGAATATGATCGAATATGATAGTGATCACTCGGACGATGAGGGTGACGTTTTTTCTACTGAATTTGTTTGGCCATCTAAGGCCAAACCATTTACTTGCAATGATCTGAAACCGATTCATAAGATTCGTGATGAAGAGATGAAGTTTACTTTTAACATTGCCAAGTGTGATAAAATATTTGATGCTTTGCTGCAAGCTAAAATTATTAGAATAACACATACTCTGCCACCGTTTGAAGAGCTGAAACGGCGCGCTTATTGCAAGTATCATAACTCTTTTTCTCATGCTACTAACGATTGCAATGTTTTTCGACGACAGATACAATCAGCCATTAATGACGGACGATTGAACTTTTCTGAAATGCAAGTTGATAAACAGCCTTTTCCAATGAATACCATGGATTTGGAGGGGAAGAAGCTACTCATTCGGCCGGAGGCAGCCGAATCTGCTAATAAAGCTAATGTCATTGTCGGTGAGCCTAGGAAAGACAAGGAGGACAACAAGGTCTTGGGGAGACAGGTTGTGCTTGATAAGCAACCCGATGGCAAGCAAGTGATCAAAATCACCATCAAGAATCCTACACTCGGGGGGCAACCGCAAGTGCAAGAAAATACTCGTGTTAAATTTGTCAAGCCCAAGAGTCCAGAAGTTGGAAAGTGGAAGAAGAATGAAGCTAAAGTGCAGCGCAAGCGGATCAAGCCAACTTTTGATATGTTGCTGTCCAAGTATGCTAACCAGTCGGCCGGTTCTAGTTTCAATCGACCGACTCATCTGAAACGACCAAGGTCACCATCAGCTGATATGTTCAGTCGGTATACAAAACCGAGTGGACCAAAGGCGCAGTTTTCAGAAGAGCAGAAGCAATCTATGTGGGATCGACTTGATCACTCATATAATGGCCGACTCAACATCGGTGACTATCAGTCGGCTGGTCAAAATATGCGACCGAGTGGAAATTATCCGAGTGTAAGGATGCACCTAGGTGGAAACTATCCGAGTGAAAAAATGTGGCCAAGTAGATTCCATCCGACTGGATTCCATCCGAGTGAATTCCATCCGAGTGACATCCATCCAAGTGGATTCCATCAAAGTAAAAACCTGCGCCCGAGTGGAAATTTCATGCATCTGGAAAGTCAAAAAGACTGGCGTGTTAAGTCACCAAGTGTTGCAGCAGTTGAGTCAGGAAAAAGCAAGGAGAAAACGGATGCCGACTCACTTATCTTGGGCACCAAAACATTTGCCATACAGCAGCCAATTGTGCATAGCAAACCGGCTGGGCTGATACTTTCTATTGCGCCAGAGCACTCGGCTAATGACCATGCAAGCGCCAGCCAAGTAAAAACGAGAGATCCTAAATACACTCAGCCAAAGTGGTGTCCTCCAGGGCTAACAAAGACACAGAAGAGGAAACTACAGAGGTTAAGGAGCCAAGAGATGGCAGAACAAGAGACTGAGAAGCAAAGGGATAAGTTGTTCAATGACACTCGGCCTATGGTACCTACAAAACAAGTGTGGAGGCCCAAACAAATACGAGATATAGTGGCCTCTACGCCTATCACAGCAGCACCTACACTACCAAAAAAGGACAACGCAATCATTGCATCGTCTACGTTACCTATTGCTTCCTCTTCATTCAGACAAATTTCTGAATCGGTGGATGCACTTGAGGAGGAGGTTGATATGTTGGACTATGAGTCTACACCGGTTCATGAAGGTATGGATATCAATATGGTGTATTACTTGCCTGCTGAGTTTCGTGCTGTAGATGAGGAAGGGGAGGTGGCTCAGCTGGATTTTGGCCCTAAAAACGCGATATTCGAGAAGCCAAAAGAACCAGTAACGCATCTGAAACCATTATATCTCAAAGGTCATATCAATGGGTCGCCGCTCACTCGGATGCTTGTTGATGGTTGTGCTGTGGTAAATCTTATGCCCTATTCGGTCTTCAAGAAATTGGGTTTGCTTGATGAAGAATTGATCAAGACCAATATGGTGCTTAACGGGTTTGAAGGCAAAGAGAAAACTGAAGCCAAAGGTGTGATGTATGTGGAGCTTATAGTCGGAAGCAAAACTTTGGCTACGGCATTCTTTGTCGCTGAGGTGCAAGGTAACTACAACGTCATACTAGGCCGTCATTGGGTTCATGCAAACCAGTGCGTACCATCCACTATGCACCAGTTTTTGAATCAGTGGGTTGATGATGAAGTGGAAGTCATTCATGCGGATAACTCGACCTGTGTTGCTTTGGCCGATGCGTCGGTGGATTGGCAACATCCCAATGCTACTTGCTTGACGGGACGTGACTTATCAGAGTTTGATTTTCTCAGCGCAACCAAGAATGGTTTTGTGCCCGTCTCTTTAAAGCCGACTGAATGCAATCGGCTCCAAGGTATGATATGTTTAAATGGATTCTAGCTCTGAGTGGTTACAAAAACGTCTTGTGAAATATCGGTCCAGCGAGAACGATATGTATGAGTCTATAGAGGAGTTGGATGACATGGATAAACTTGGACAAGGTTTTACGTCGGCCGATCCATTAGAAGAGGTAGATATTGGAGATGGTTCAGTCACTCGACCGACATTTATAAACAAAAATGTGAAAGCCGATTGTAAAGCTAAGTTGATCGAGCTATTGAAAGAATATGTTTGTTGCTTTGCATGGGAATATCATGAGATGCTAGGGTTAAGCCGAGAGCTAGTGGAGCATCGGTTGCCTATAAAGGCCGATTTTAGACCTTATAAATAGTCGGCCAGAAAATTTAATCCGAAAACGTATGACCGGATCAAGGAAGAGATCGGTCGACTGCTTGAAGCTAATTTCATTCAACCTTGCAGGTATGCCGAGTGGATTTCTAACATTGTCCCAGTGGAGAAGAAAGCATCCGGCAAGTTGAGGGTGTGCATTGATTTCAGAGATTTGAATAGGGCTACACCCAAAGATGAGTCTCCCATGCCAATAGCCGATATGCTTATTAATGATGCTTCTGGGCATAATGTTATTAGCTTTCTAGATGGTAATGCCGGATACAATCAAATTTTTATGGCCTAAGAGGACATGTACAAGACTGCTTTTCGATGCCCTAGTTTTGTTGGTTTATTCGAGTGGACAGTGATGACATTCAGATTAAAAAATGCTGGAGCCACATATCAAAGGGCTATGAATTTGATTTTCCATGATTTACTCGGTATCATACTTGAAGTTTATATTGATGATATTGTTGTCAAATCGGATGCTTTTGAATCTCACTTGGCCGATTTGCGTTTAGCTTTTGAAAGAATGAAAAAGTATGGACTGAAGATGAATCCTTTGAAGTGTGCTTTTGGCGTGTCAGCTGGTAAGTTTTTGTGTTTCATTATTCATGAAGATGGCATAGAGATTGATCCCAAAAAGATAGAGGCTATACAGAAAGTGGAGGCTCCAACATGCAAGAGAGATATGCAAAAGTTCCTTGGCAAGGTCAACTATTTGAGAAGGTTCATAGCTAATCTGTCAGGGAAAGTTGATGCATTTACTCCTATCCTTCTGTTAAAGGATGATGCTGATTTCACTTGGGGGGCAAAACAGCAAGAAGCATTTGATATAATCAAGAATTATTTGTGCACTCCTCCGGTGATGAGAGCACCCAAGCATAGGGAACCCTTCAGACTTTACATTGCAGTGGAGGAAGAAGTTATTGGTGCTGTTCTAACTCAAGAGACCGAAGGAAAAGAGCATGCCATCACTTATTTGAGCCGCCGTTTATTGGACGTAGAGACAAGGTATACATTTGTTGAGAAATTATGTCTATGCTTATATTATGCTTGCACAAAACTGAGACATTATTTAGTGCCGAGTGCTTGTGTAGTAACTTGTCAAACTGATGTCATTAAATACATGTTGCATAGGCCAATTCTTACTGGTAGAATTGGCAAGTGGGCTTATGCTTTAATTGAATATGATTTGGCTTATGAATCTCTAAAGTCCATGAAAGGCCAAATTGTTGCTAATTTCATTGTTGAACATCGGATTAATGACAAGCATGATGTTGATATGAACCTTATTTCATTAGTACCATGGATATTATACTTTGATGGGTCAGTTTGTAGCAATGGCCAATGTGTTGGTATTGTTTATATATCTCCTCATGGTGCTGTTTTTGAAGCCTCATGCCGCTTAGAATATTTTTGCACAAACAATCAAGCCGAGTATGAAGCATTGTTATTCGGCCTAGAGGTGTTACTTGCTATAGGTGTTACACATATTGAGGCTTATGGTGATTCGTTACTAGTGGTACAGCAAATATCCAAAGTCTTTCAGTGTTTGGACGAATCACTTAATGTTTATCTTGATAAATGTCTAGATATAATCTCTACTTTGGATTGTTTTAGCATTGCACATGTATCTAGACATGACAACTGGAAAGCAAATGAGTTGGCACAACAAGCATCTGGATACCATGTTGATCATGGCATGTTTCATATTTCTCAAAATCCGATGTCTTGTCTTACCAGTATAGAAGAGGCCGAACCAGAACCCACTGATTCGGTCATTAACAAAAAATCTAGTGCAGGTGACAATTCCGACTGGAGGAAGCCCATTGTTGCTTACTTGCGTAATCCGAGTGAAAGGGTGGACAGGGATGTTCGGCGTATGGCTTTTAAATATACTATGAGGGATGATGATCTTTATCGCCGAACAGTTGATGATGTTCTTTTAAAGTGCTTGGATGAGGACCAAGCAAGAGTTGCTATGGGAGAGGTACATGAAGACATTTGTGGTACTCACCAGTCGGCTCCCAAGATGAAATGGTTATTACGACGTGCTGGGTTTTATTGGCCGACCATGATTAATGATTGCTTCAGATATTATAAAGGGTGCGAGGCTTGTCAAAAATTTGGTGATATTCAATTAGCTCCCGCTGATATGTTGCATCCTATTATCAAGCCGTGGCCTTTCAGAGGATGGGGTTTAGACTTTATTGGGCAAATCCATCCGTCTTCTTCGAAGGGGCATCGGTTCGTATTGGTGGCAACTGATTATTTCACTAAGTGGTCTGAAGCAGTACCTCTCAAGAACATGACGCATACAGAGGTAATTAAATTCATAACCGAACACATTATTCATAGATTCGGTATTCCTCAAATGTTAACTATAGATCAAGGTTCATCTTTTATGTCACACCAAGTCAGAAAGTTTGCCGAATCTTATAACATAAAGTTGCTCAATTCCTCCCCATATTATGCCCAAGCTAATGGACAAGATGAGTCTAGCAATAAAATTTTAATCAAGCTCATCAAGAAGAAGATTGAGGATAATCCAAGGAGATGGCATGACTTGTTGTCTGAGGCATTATGGGCATATAGAATCTCAAGGCATGGTGCTACGAAAGTGACTCCATATGAGCTAGTATATGGTCAGGAGGCTGTTTTACCAGTGGAAGTAAATTTGAATGCTTTGAGAATAGCCAAACAAAATGATTTATCGGCAATAGACTTCTATAACTTGATGATGGACAACATTGATGAGGTTTCTGATAAACGTTTGGCTGCTTTGAATGCCATAGAGAGAGATAAGTTGAGGGTGGCAAGGGCTTACAATAAGAAAGTCAAGTTGAAGAATTTTCAAGTTGGTGACCTCGTCTGGAAAAGTGATTCTACCGATTGGTTCAAGAGATAGAAAATTCAGGAAGTGGTCTCCAAGTTGGGAAGGTCCTTTTAGGATTACAAGAGTTGTTCCCGGAAATTCATATTTGGTGGAATCAATACAGGGGGCATTGTTAGCTCGAGCTCTCAATGGCAAATATTTAAAGAAGTAACACCCGAGTGTGTGGCACGAAGCCTAAGTAGGCAACTGCCGATATACGATTATCGCCCTTAGCACAAACATGGTCCTTAGAACAAACATGGTGCAAATTATTTTTCGGCATGCAAGCTTTGCCGAAAAACAGGGGGGCATGTGTTGACACCTGATTTTGGCACAATGCAGAATGCAATGGAGATGGCCTCAAATGACAACATATTATAAATGAGAAATTTCACATTGCCGAGTGGAACAACTTTGATGTTTGGACAATAATCATTCGGCATCATATCAAAGACCAAAACTACACTCAGATTGTCATGTTTAGGTGTTTTGAGTGCTTTTTGGTCAAGTACGCCTCCAGGACAATATCGGATGAAGGAATGCTCTACATGAATTGTCTTCGTCTCGTCGAATCGGTCGATTTTGATATAAAAAGCATCTCAATCCGAGTTCGTATGCAAAAGTTAGAGCTATCTGGATGCAACCCTGTCAAGAGGCGAAATATGACGCGGAAGACCAGACATGTCTTGGCAAGTGTCTGATGTAATGCGTGAGTGTTTTGGCCCAGAAGATGGCCTCGAATCGGAAAACGTTCAACACGAAAGTTTTTCGTCTCGTCAAAACGGTGAACTTTGCTTTTGGACACATTTTCATCCGAGGTCGTTTACTGCCTCAAAAACCTTGCCGGGGAAAGCTTGCCGCCGTGAACAGTAACCTTGCCGAGGAAAGCTTGCCGCCGTGAACAGTAACCTTGCCGGGGAAAGCTTGCCGCCGTGAACAGTAACATTGCCGGGGGAGAGCTTGCCGCCGTGAACAGTAACCTGCCGGGGAAAGCTTGCCGCCGTGAACAGTAACCTTGCCGGGGGAGAGTTTGCCGCCATGAACAGTAACCTGCCGGGGAAAGCTTGCCGCCGTGAACAGTAACCTTGCCGGGAAAGCTTGCTGCCGTGAACAGTAGAAACTGTCGAGGCCAATCCGACCAGATGCTGAAGATGGGCTCAAATACTTACCTAGGTGGCTTCGGATGAAGAAGTTTTCAACATAGGAATTGTTCGTAACGTCGAAACAGTCAACTTTGCTTTTGGAGTCATCATCATCTGACGTAGTATACGACCTGCAGAGACGCTGCAAGAGTCGGACGGTCCAATCAGCTATATGAACGAGTCCGACTCGAAATTAGAGATGACCCCGTGGAGTATTCAAGATGGCCTTATTTGGAAAAGTGATCAACATACGGATTGTTGGCCTCGTCGAAGCACACATAATTGATATTTGAACCGTCTCCATCGGAAGTCATATGCAAATTCCACAGCCCACGCAAGGAGCAAGACAGAAGATTGGACCAGATTCGGGCTGAATCCGAGTGGGACCAGAACTAGGATTCTAGGACGTGAATTGATGTAATTTTCTTGTAAGGAAAGCCTAGATAAATCCTTTGCTTGTACGGGAAGTCCAGCCGCCTCTTATATATGTTGGGGGTGACGGCCGATTGAACAACACACAATCGAAAAAATCAATACACTACTTTTTCATCTACGTTTTATCTCTCCACCATTTTTCTATCTCGTTCTTCGCTGTTCTTCGTGTTTGAGAGCTGCGAATCCCGAGGCTCTAGGGGCGAGCGAATCGACCTAGGGCAGCCCATAGCCGCCGCACTCCCTAACGGGGTCCCTCCCGGGGGTGTGGGGTTTTCGGGTCTGCAAAAGCACCCGTCGACTGTCTTGCGTATCGCGCTGTCGGTCGGGTCTCCTTCGACATGAGCTGCGGTGCATCACCCCCGGCGTCGAGGGTACACGTGACGTGTTCGTGTGTCAACATTTCTGAAGAAGATTAGAGAGAGGCTTCGCGATCTTGGAAAAGTTTTCAACGAATCTTCGGCAATAGCTTGCGAGACCGAGAAAACTGCGGAGTTGCTTCACGTTCTGAGGAGGTTCCCAATTCACAATTGCAGACACCTTCTCAGGATTCACGGCAATGCCCTTGGCAGAGATGATATGGCCAAGATAAAGAACCTCATCGAGCCAAAATTCGCACTTGGAGAACTTAGCGTAGAACTGATGTTCTCTGAGCTTATCAAGAACCAAACGCAAGTGCTTGGCATGATCTTCCTTGTTCTTGGAGAAAACCAGAATGTCGTCGAGATAGACCAAAACGAAGTCATTGGTGTAGGCGTTGAAGATGAAGTTCATCATGCGAGAGAACGTCGGAGGAGCGTTGGCGAGGCCAAAAGACATGACAGTGTATTCATATGAACCAAAGCTTGTTCTAAATGCTGTCTTGGGAATATCTTCTTCACGAATGCGAATTTGGTGATAACCCATACGGAGATCAAGCTTGGAGAATACTTGGGCACCTTTGAGTTGTTCGAACAGCTCATTGATGTTGGGAAGTGGGTATTTGTTCTTGATGGTCTTCTTATTCACTGGACGGTAATCAACACAAAGTCGGTTCGTTCCATCCTTCTTCTTCACAAAAAGAACACCACAACCCCACGGAGAAGAACTAGGCCTGATAAGACCCATTCTTTCTTGCTCATCGAGTTGCTTCTTCAGCTCCTTCAACTCTTCAGGTCCGAGCTTGTAAGGACGTTTGCACACAGGTTCCGTGCCAGGCTCAAGCTCAATAACGAATTCAACTGGCTGGTGCAGAGGCATTCCTGGGAGCTCTTCTGGAAAGACGTCTTGATATTCGCAAACGACTGGAATTTGAGAGATGGCATCCAATTCACCCTTCTCATTGAGAGAAAATAGATGGATAGTATTATCCCGAGCGGCAAAGACAATTACATCCTCAAACGAATGAGTCAATTGAATCTTCCTGGCTGCACAATCAAGCTGAGCCTTGTGTTTAGAAAGCCAATCCATCCCGAGACTAAGATCAATATCCGAGTCACCGAGAACCGTTGGAGAAGATAGAAACTTGTAGTCACCCAAAGTGATAGAAACATCCGAAACTATGCAGTTAGCCTGCATGTGCTTCCCGGGAGAGACAACTACTAAAGGAGTAGGCAAAATTTGCAAAGGCAAACCATGCTTAGATGAAAATGGTCTCGAGATGAAACAATGCAATGCACCAGTGTCAAAAAGAACTTTTGCAGGAATATCGTTAACAGGAAGGTTACCCATGATCACATCTGACGAGTCCTCTGCCTGAGCTGCATTCATCAAATTGACCTTGGCATGCTTGGGGTTATGCTTGACCACAGCTGAACTTGTCGATCTGACAGGAGGAGGAGGAGGAAGACGCCTCTGGTTGAGACACTTGTTGGCATAGTGACCCTTCTGTTGGCACTTGTTGCACGTGACCTCTGAAAGCGGACGGTGATACGGAGCACTCGATCTTGGAGTTTGAGACGAAGTCTTGTTCTGAAAGCCAGGGTTGGGTGGGTGGGAAGAACCACTGACACCTTTGCTCTTCTGCTGATACGGCTGACGGAACGGAGGAGGAGGAAGCCAAAACTTCTGCTGCTTGGCCACTTGAGTAGAGGAAGAAGGAGTAACATCTCTGACTCGCTTCTTGGAAGCATCACACCTCAACTGAGCAGCCTCTTGCTTCAGTGCCATGTTGTAGAACTCATCGTATCTCAAGGGCTCGAAGAGAACAAGAGTGAGCTGAATATCTTCTCTGAGACCACCCCTGAACTGATATATCTAGCTCTTCTCATCAGGGACGTCCTGCTTGGCAAAGCGGGCAAGCTTCTGGAACAACTTGTTGTAGTCATAGACAGACAAAGAGCCTTGCTTCAGATTGCGGAATTCCTCACGCTTGCTTTCAACCACGCTCTGGGCATATGATGAGCTCCAAAATCTCGACGGAAATCATCCCAAGTGATAACACATCCACCTCTGGAGTCCTTGTACTACTGGAACCATTCTGCAGCTTGATCTTTGAGTTGGAAGGAAGCGAACTTGACAAAGTTCTCAGGCCTGACGTTACTGCACTCGAAATGCTTACACAGATCCACAAGCCAATCGTCAGCATCGGTTGCCTCAACACAATTGCTGAAAGTCTTTGGCCCGTTAGCAAGGAACTGGTTGAGTGTAGCAAAGTGACTATGATTGCTGCCTTGATTCCCTTGACTGCCTTGATTGCGCTCTTGAATAATTTGCATGATCAGCTGTGTGTTTGCATTGGTTGCGGCCATCACAGCTTGCCATGCCTCCGGAGGAGGTGGAGGTGGTGGCGGATCAGGATTTGGAGTCGTGCGCGTTGGAGGAGCCATCCTGAAGAGGTTGACCACCATTAGCACATTGACAGATAAATATTAAAGCTGAATCCAACGGAATGAAAATTGCAACATATAGTCTTCACATCCGAACAAAATGAATGAATGCATTCCTCTTCAAATGGTCACATATCCATAAGTTGAGAAGCCACGTAGAATTAAGGTAGAAGAAGTAAAACAACAAGATACGGCTCGAGAACGAATAATCGGTAAGAAATCCCAATCTCAAACCAATATCCGTGGAAGAAGAACTAGAGCTACTAGAATTCCCACCTATGAAACTCCCGAACCTTTCCGGTTATGCAATCAGGTGTTAGGGATACAGGGGAAGCATAATATCTCACCCAAACTAGCAAATCCTACATCCAGCTGTATCCATCCTTCAACACATAACCAAGAAAACTTCGGAAACCATCTACCTCAACCTTCGAAAAGCATCCGTTATACAAGTTATGGCGATACTCCCGAACTCCCGCCCCAGTACTGGGTGGCGTCGAGGTTATCTCACCAACGAACTGCATAAAAGAGATTTTCGATATCGGTGTACTAGACTCAGGTATTCCAGAACTGCAACGATAAAATTATGATGACAACACCTCAGAGCTCAACTCCCCGGGACACTTCCACTAAACCCCTGACAGGAGGCACCAAGACAATGTTCTCATCATAAAACCATCGGAACGATTCCAAGATACCCGCGTGATCCTAAAATTTTTTTTAGTGAAATTTTAGAAGAGAAGAGTCAAAACTCTACGTCAGGATGCCTTACCAGAGCAATGAGGAGACTGGGAAGTAAAAAGAATTCCTAATCTCTCCGATATATAATTCCTAAAGACTCAAAACATTTTTCTAGACACAACTCGGCCGCTAAAAACGATCAAGCAATGGGGCTCCTAAGGTCGGGGAAGGCTCTGATTACCAACTTGTCACACCCTCGATGCGACTATAGCTCCCACGTGTCGAGGCACGACTTAGAGGCATAATCGCATTGAAGGCATATGTCGCAAGTTAGGCAATCTTCACAACAACCCATGTAATATGAATAATAAAGGGGGGGATAACATAGTTGGCTTACACTCGCCACGTCACATCAAAGTACATAAATAACATTACATCATCCATACACTCAAGGCCCGACTACGGCGCCAAAATAAAAGAGAACCCAACATGCGACAACGGTCCCGAATCAAACCCCAACTAGGCACCACTACTGATCATCAGGAAGAGACACGTAATAACGCTGAGAGTCTTCGTCGAACTCCCACTTGATCTCGTACTCGTAACCTGGAGCGGAATCACCTGGAAATGCATCTGGAGTTATAGTATCTGTGAGCCACAGGGACTCAGTAATCTCGCACCCTCGCGATCAAGACTATTTAAGCTTATAGGAAGGGTAGGGCAAAATATGAGAAGCTACAGCAAGCGACTAGCATATATGGTGGTTATCTTATACGCAAAAGAGAGCGAGAAGAGGAGGCAAAGCGCGAGCATGAAAAGCTAGAGGAACAACCTGCGCAAGCATTACTCCAACACTGTGTCCACTTCCCGGACTCCGCCGAGAAGAGGCCGTCACGGTAACACACTCTGTTGATTCATTTTAATTAATTAAGGTTCAAGTTATCTACAACCGGACATTAACAAATTCCCATCCGCCCATAACTGCGGGCACGGCTTTCGAAAGTTCAAACCCTGCAGGGGAGTCCCAACTTAGCCCATGACAAGCTCTCACGGTCAACGAAGGAATAGACCTCCTCCCAAGACGTTCCGATCAGACTCGGTATCTCGGTAATTCAAGACACTTCGACAGGTTAAAACAAGACCAGCAACACCGCCCGAATGTGCCGACAAATCCCGGTAGGAGCTGCACATATCTCTTTCTCAGGGCACACTCAGATTGTCTTAGGTACGGGTAGGCCAGCCCAGAGTTGCCCCTGGTGGCCACCGGCAGCTGAGAGGTGGACCAACACTCAGAGGAGCACTAGCCCGGGGGGTAAAATAAGATGACCCTTGAGTCTGCAGAACCCAAAGGAAAAAAAGGCTAGGTGGCAAATGGTAAAACCAAGGTTGGGCATTGCTGGAAAAGCTTTAATCAAGGCGAACTATCAAGGGGTTCCCATTATAACCCAACCGCGTAAGGAACGCAAAATCCGGGAACATAACACCGGTATGACGGAAACTAGGGCGGCAAGAATGGAACAAAACACTAGGCGAGACGCCAAGCCTTCCACCCTTCACCAAGTATATAGATGCATTAAGATAACATAGCAATATAATGATATCCCAACAAGTAAATAAATGTTCCAACAAGGAACGGCCTCCAATCTTCACCTGCAACTAGCAACGCTATAAGAGGGGCTGAGCAAAGCGGTAACATAGCCAATCAACGGTTTGCTAGGACAATGTGGGTTAGAGGTTTGACATGGCAATTGGGAGGCTGACAAGCAAATGGTAGGCATCGTAGCATTGGCATAGCAAGAGCGAGCAAACTAGCATAGCAAAGATAGTAGTGATTTCGAGGGTATGATCATCTTGCCTGCACGGTTGTCAGAGTTGACTGGATCCTCAAGAGCAAACTCAACTAGCTCCTCGGTAGCGAACTCGTCTCCTGGCTCTACCCAACAAGACAAACAAGCAACAAGGATACAATCAACCACGTGCAAGACCAAGCAATATGATGAAATGATGATATGCTATGCGGGATACGATGCGGGATGCAAAATGCAAGATATGACAGGATATGCATGAACCATGCCTCAACTTGGAATTCCAAGGGTGCCACTGGAAAGATGAGATGAAATCGCTTGAAAACAATATAAAGAACGCCGGAATCGGAGTTACGGTTTGGAAATGGCAAGCGATTCAAAATTGACACCGGTCTGCGATTTACAGCAAGTAGGCATCTAAATGCAATGAGATGAACATGCTACAGCCACCAAACATGACAACACAATACATGGCAGGGATGCATTCAAGATGCTTAACAAAAGATTAGCACTGAGCCACGGCCAATTAATCCATTATGAGGTTCAAACAAGCATGGCAAAAACGCAAATGCAAAACAGATTTCAGACTTAGTGAAATTAACACTTGTCTGAAATTTCAGATCACGAAGCCCTCTTCAGAGTAGCAAAACAACATGATACATGACCTGATTAAGACAAGTAAGAACATGGCATGGAGCTACTCAACAAGCTTAACAAAATACCCAAAGTGACCTGGGCCAAAAGGGTTCACAAAATATACTAACGGGCACACGAACATAGCAAAAGTAGAGCTCGATTGACTCAAGCTAGGGTGCTCCATAATTGCAAGTAAAGACATGGATGGATAGAGCATAACAATATTAAGAAAACTACTTTACTGATCATCCTCAAAAGAGGCACGGATCACTAGGAAACATCAAGAACATATGGCATCATGAACTAAATAATCCCAGACTTAGTGAAAACTACTAAGTCCCTGAAAACAGGTTTACCGGGTGCCTCACTTTGCAAGCTTGCACAAGTCACCACACACATCCTAAAAATGCATGGGTTGCACCTCTGGAAATAAGACAAAATTCTTAACAAAATATATGAAGGACTCACAGGCATATCATGCACACCACAATCATGGCAAAAATGACAAAAGTCTAAGATGAACTAGCAGATCTGACAAATATCTCACGAAGCCCCCTTCTAGCAGCATTTCAGGCATCAAGATGAGCTCAAATGAAAATGATGCAATGGAATGAAATGATGTACTCGTCGAGGAGAACATTTTGATATACTATACGTCCAAAATGGAGCAACGGATGCGGAGATATCACCGGTCAAAGTATGCACAAAAATTAGGGTTCGGGGAAGAAAAGTCAACCGAGATAATTTTTTTTCCAGATCTGGATCTGGCGCGGTTCCCGAGGTTCGCCGCCATTACTGTAGCTGCCGGACTTGGAGAGGAGGAGGCCGGGGCGGCGTCGGGGCGGAGCGGTGGCCCGAGGCGGCGGGCGGCGGCGGCCGCCGGGGTAGAAGACGAGGCCGGCGACGGCCGGAGTTGGCGAGGCGGCACGGTGGCGCCGGAGAGGCGACGCGGTGGCTCCGGCCACCGGGCGCGAGGAAGAGGGCGGAG
>NC_041382.1:240963469-240976712 GCF_002162155.2 Triticum dicoccoides | reverse complement strand
TGGCTGCGGCGATGGGTCCGGTCGGATCGGACGTGTCCGGCCGGCGCGGGGATCCTTTTTTTTGGCTAGGGTTTCGTAGGAGGAGATGATCCGAAAACGGGGGGGCTATTTATAGGCATAAGTGGAGCTAGGAGAGTCCAAATGAGGTGCGGTTTTCAGCCACGCGATCGTTATCGAACGCTCTAGGTGATGGAGCAGAGTTTGGTGGGTTTTGAGCCAAATTGGAGGGGTGTTGGGCTGCAACACTCACGAGGCCTTTTCGGTCCCTCGGTTAACCGTTGGAGTATCAAACGAAGTCCAAATGGTACGAAACTTGACAGGCGGTCTACCGGTAGTAAACCAAGGCCGCTTGGCAAGTCTCGGTCCAATCCAGAAATGTTTAATCTCCACACACGAAAGAAAGCTAGAAATGACCACCGGAGGAGAACGAAGCGCCGGAATGCAAAACGAACAACGGGGAAAAAGCTCGAATGCATGAGATGAACACGTATGCAAATGCAATCCACATGATGACATGATATGAGATGCATTAAAACGAAAACGACACACGGAGATAAAGACCCGAACCCGAGAAATAAATATAACTTAACACCGGAAACGACAAGAGTTGGAGTACAAATTGGGAAAGTTACATCCGGGGTGTTACACGGACGGCGCTGGATTGATGAATTGCCAGTGGTTCTTTGGTTAATCAAAACAACACCAAATTGAGCCACCGGCCAGACCCCTTTCTCCCTCATTTACGGTGCAGAAGCAGTTCTCCCCATGGAACTCATGCACGGGTCACCTTGAGTGCTCGCTTATGATGAGCTTGAGCAAGAGCAGTTGCGACAAGATGACCCAACGCTCCTTGAGGAAGATCGTCTTCTGGCGGTTGTGCGAGCTGTGCTACTAGCAAGCCTTGCGCCGCTATCATAGCCTCAAGGTTCGTGCCCGAAGCTTTGAGGAAGGCGACCTTATTCTTCGGCAAGTTTAGTCGGCCAAGAATTCCAACAAGTTTACGCCAAAGTGGGAAGGCCCTTATCGGGTAATACGAGTCACCAGGACAGGCGCAGTCCGCCTGGAGACCGGAGATGGTATTCCAGTGAGCAACTCTTGGAACATCGAACATCTTCGCAAGTTTTAACCATAAGGCGTGGTTGCTGGGCTCCCCGACAAACCAACTTGTGTACAAGCCTTGCCAGCAAGGCATCTAACCCTTTGTACAAAGCCAGACACAGATCCTGAGCATAAATAAATGAAGCGCTGGCGCCCTATGTTTTAGCATGTATGCTAGGTTGAGTCTCTCTCTGTGTTAGGGTTGATAGTGCTTGGCGGTGGCTAACCCCTAGAATAGAGGTCGAGTATGTGTCTTTTATGTTCCTTCCTGTCCTTTTTTGGTTCGCAGGGTGCATGGACATTTCTGCTGAGCTATTTAGAAGAAAGAGAACAGGTCGACGCCCCGACTCCGACAAGCCAAGGTTGCCGGGGGCTGCAGGTCTAAGGATCCGATCATGGCAAGCCAAGGTTGCCGGGGGCTGTGACATCAGATAAGTTTTTCGCCCACTCTGTTCCTCCGTATGAAACTTGAACGTACTAGATTTCACTCGTTCTCATGCCATCTTGCTCCCTCTGTCCCGTGTCTGAAAACCTTACTTTGGGCTGGATCTTGGTTATAGTGCGATGGGAAGGAGACAAGCGAAGGGCCTAATCCTACTCGGTCCCTACCTCTGCCAAGGGCGTGGGCGTGGCCGAGCTATACAATAGGAAGATGTCAAGGCCTGTTGCCGGGGTAAAGTGTCTATCTTAAGATAACAAGGACTCGTTCCTTCGTGTGGCCCTTGCCCACATGCAAACAAAACCCGGCAAACACCCTTCTCCTCATTAATATGTTGCTTACAAGTACAATTTGTATGGAATGCATACATGAGCAAGGGGGTTACGAGATTTAAATCTTACAAAGGCCCATAGGCTTAAAAACTAAAAAGAGATAAGTGCCCCATGATCCCCGTTCTTGCCCCTTTCCTCCCATGTGCGTCAGGTGAAGGAAAAAAAGGAGCGACGGGGAACGCATCGACGGAGAGCTTGACGAGGAAGGCCCTTGGCAGGGCACATGGCCAAGGGAGGGGTGACGCGGTCAGTCGGAGTCGGAGTCGACGCCCCCCCGCTCGACGCCCTCGTCGTCACTGTCGCTATCCTCCTCACCACTTCCGCTTTAGGAGGAGTCTTCATCATCGAAGGAGCTCTCCACGCAACACTTTAGGAGAGTTCCCAAGTCCCCAAAGACCTTGACGGAGAGTAGGCTGTTCTCCATTAATTTGAAGTAGAGAAGGAGCCCCTCCGTCAGGATGTGGACACGAGTAAAGGTCTTCCATCCGCGATGAAGATACATGACGTGAGGGGCGGGGAAATCGACATCAACCCGCGTGCCGCCGTTCCTGCAGCCCCTCATATGCAACCTCAGAGTCTGTGGCGGATCAAGCTCCATCTCCCGAGCGAATGGAGCAGGGAGACGAAGACGACGGCGCACTAGCCGGTGCAGCCTGATAAAGGACTCGCGAGGCTGGTCGCCGACGTGGCCCTCCATTGGGGGAGGGACCGTTGGCGAAGCCGAAGCTGGTGCACAGCCCCGTCCTCCTCTCCCCCGAGCGCCATGGAGACCTCGGCCTCGCCCCTCCCCCTTTCTCTCGTGGCCGGCTCTGCCGCCACGAGCTCTTGGGAAGGAGGGGCGCGCTGTCGGGCGGAGACCCTCGTCGCCACCGTTGAAGTGCCGGCGCACCCTCTCGCCATAGTGAAAGAAAGAAAGGAGCCAAGGTGGAAGGAGGTGGGTGATGAAAGAATGAGGAGTACCAATACCCCTCCCCTTCTAATAAAGAGGCAGGGGCAGGGCTCGGCCACCCCACTCAACCAATCCAGCCATCACGGACGCAGGAAATTGAGATCGACCCGCTGCTCCAATCAGTGGCGACCCAGTTTCCCGCCTCGTCATTTAAGGGCCATGCCCCACACATCCGCCGCCCACTATCTACGAAGCATGGGGGGACATGTGGCGAGCAAGCAGAAATTGAGGTGACGAGTGAGGCGACTGTTTTCCACCCTGTGATCATAGGATGCGGGCGCCTCGAAGGCCACAACCCGAGTCCACTCAGTAAATGAGCCGCGCCCCTGCGTTTTCCTCTTTTTACGGGGAAAGTGCGAGCCGCCTCTTTACTACGATGTGACGCATGAGGGCAGCAACTTCCCCCACACATGACCCCCACATCACGCACGACCCCCACGTCACGCATTCAACGCGGGTCGTGGGGAAGTGCGACGGGTGAGGAAGTTACAGTAGTAACACTCGGCCACGCATGCCCGCGCACCGTTTTGGGCCTAGGCCAACAACGCGCCGCACTTATGAATGGCCCAGGCCAGGGGCTCCTGTCGCTGCACAAAAGTAGGGGCTATCTTTTGTGCCCCTTTACTTGTGCGCGGACAGTTAGAGCCGTGCCTACGACCATACCTAGTGGGGCAGAGGAAGCAGAAGCACAAGACAACCAGAACAACGCCAAGACCAGAGACACAAAGAGCAAGAGGGCGAGGTGGACTCACCCGACAAGACCCTTGCCAGGGCGGCCTCCGCAGCCCCAGCAAGAGCCTTGCGGGGAAACTTGCCCAATGCCAACAGAGCGCGCCACCCTTGAGCCCAAGGGTTCCAACACCACCAACCACATTGGAACCAAGGCTCGGGAGGCACCTCCATGGTGGCATGAAGATCTTCGAGAAGATCATAGACACACAAGATCAGATGAGGACCAGAAGGCGATGATCCTCGGCAAGATCCTTGCTGAGGAAATCCATGAGACCCCCGGCAAGATCCTTGCTGGGGACGACCGCGATGCCACGGCGAGACCCTTGTCGGGGCCACGGCAAGACCATTGACGAGGACACCTGCGGGGCCACAGCCAGGCCCACGTATGCCAAGACCCCACCGCCTTTCCCATACAGCTGCCAGCCCAACCAACTGGGAAGGCACCTGCGTGGCGACGCACGGCCTCCAGGCCAACTCAGCACGCACATACGTGGTGGCATGCAGATCTTCGTGAAGACCCTACCACCACGCCATCTCAGGAGCCTGCCAGCTTACGTGGTGCTGCATGCCTCATCAACTCGGACGCGCATCGGAGCGAGGCGGAACGGCGACGGATGGGATGGGCCTCTTTACCATCCTCAATAAAGCAACGGGACACCTAAGAGGCGCATTTAATGCCCCCTATGCCGTAATGACAGGCGATAAGCTTGTACACTGTTTACCTTTCCACCTCCTGTGTGCCACTATGGCGACCCCCTTCTTGACTATAAAAGGAGGTCCGAGGCGTACCGGAGAAGGATTCAGATCTTTTGGACTACACACACCGCACCTAGTTCGGAAGCTCAAGAACACTCAAATATACACCAAAGTAGGACTAGGGTATTACACATCCTTGTAGCCCGAACCTGGATAAACGATCTTTGCGCTGGCTACTAGACCCACTCTTTTCACAACTCCGCGCTCGCCAACCGTAGAAGGGATCCAAGTGATCCCATAGGTGTCGTTCCCACCGACACTCACCAACATGACTCCCATATTATTATCATCATATCGCAAAACTATTGAAAGAAATCAAGTTTATATTGTCCAATGACCTTCATGAAAGTTTTTATTATATCCCTCTTGAATATCTATCACTTTGGGACTAGTTCCATATGTTGCTTTTGACAAGCTCAAACAAATTTAAGTGAAGAACATAAGCATAAAAATTTTCATCTCTCAAAATAATATAAGTGAAGCATGAGAGAATTTCTTTAAAAAAATTCTAACTCTCAAATAAATATAAGTGAAGCATGAGAGCATTTCTTCAACAATATTAAAGCACACCATGCTCAAAAAGATATGAGTGAAGTCTTAGAGCAATTTCATAGCTCAAAGAATTTAAGTGAAGCATAAAGAGAAATTCTGTGACAACCTGGTTTTTGCCCTCCTTTATTTGCCTGCTTTTTAGTTGGATTGATTTTGAATTTGGAGTTTTTGAATCCTTTCATATGGACTTAAACACTTGGGTACGCCTTAGCTTTTACCCAAGTGTCCCATTTCCCCCTCTAACCATCATTCCCCCTATGGTTCATCTCAAGACAATATTTGGAATATTTTTACTTAATGAAAAATATTCATTTCCCTCTCTTAAACCCTAGCTAGATCAATGTGCTCCAAAGCAAACCCAATTTTTCTTGCCCACATAAATCTGAGAAAATTCACAAATATTCTTGGAACCCTAGGGAACCTTCCTGAGCAAAAATATTGCATGAATTTTTGGAATATTTTTGCTACAGAAAATATTTTCTGTTCTTGACAGAAATGGTAGTTTCTACAGCAACTACCATTTTACTTGCTCCTTTGGTGCTGATTTTTCTTGTGCATCATCACCTTAGTAGATGATTGCTACCCTCCAAAACTCGGCTCACAACTCCCAGCCGTTTGACCACAGTAAGCCCTCAAAGTTACTGATCAGAAACTTACTAGGCTTGTCATATCTTTTCTACTGCGTCTGGATCCAAACCAAAGTGTGGTAACATTCAAAACTACCATGAACAAGATGCCAGACATGAAGTTTTGGCTTGGGTTGGCATGAGGTCAGAGTTCGCGCGGTGACCGCGTTCGTCCAGGCGTGCTGGCATGCGGCCGACGCGCTCTGCGACGCGCCTGAGCCTCTGTTGATCGCGTGCTCGCTTCCCCGCCTGCCTAAGCGTGCCAAACCTCACCACCATGTTCGTCTTAGCCCCATTAACTCTCCCCTGGCACTTGCCGCAGCGAGCACGGGCACGGTCCGGCCAACGAAACAGTGCGGTGCGCACTGTGCTCGTCGTCACCCCAGTGCCCATGTGCTCGTCCCCGTTCACCCACAGTCCCCGCGTGAGCTCCGTCTCCTTCTCCCTATCTCATTGACACTGCTCGTCACCGGGCGCCGTGTCCAGGTGTCCATCGGCGGAGCCCGAACCCCCCTCGACACTTGGCAATAAATAGAGCCCTCCCCCAGCCTCCTCAAGCATCATCCACCACTCTCAAACACTCCACAAACTAGTAGAAGATCGTAGCCTGGCCGGGCAGGCCGCGGGCCGCCGTCCCAGAGCTCGAGCTCGCAAGCGATCCCCTCGGGTCGTTCCCATAGCTCCGGCCCCTACCAGGCCTAGGCAACCCTTCCAGGGCCTCTGCCACTCTGCGATGGTGTCGTTCCGCCCGGTTGGAACCCCTAGAGTCGCCTCTGCTCGCCGTTGTCTTCGTCTCCGGCGAGCTCTACTTCCTGTCTCCGCTAGAGAGGAAGATTCCGACACCGTCCGACCACACCTAGATACTCTACGGGTAGGGGCAGGTGCGCCTCAGTCTCCTCTCTTGATCCCTCTCTCTCGTTTTGGCCAAGAAGCCCTCGTAGCCGGCGTTTGCTCCGACGAAGCCACACCACCCCCTGTCTCATTTCCCCTCTCCCCCTCATCTCACTTGCGGGGCCTGCTAGTCAGCCACTTAGTACGTGCACGAAGCAGTATGAGTGGTGGCTCCCCGAGGCTTTACGCCTTCGACGTCACCCCCCCTCCAGTCTGTTTTATTTAAATTTAAATTTCATTTATATCCAGAGAGCTTTAAACAGCTATAACTTTTCAACCATAAGTCCAAATGAATTGATTCTTATCGCATTGTGTTCTTTACAAAGAAATCCAGCAGCTCACCAAAAATGGGATTTTTCCCTGCTGCCTAGATTTTCTGGTGAATTTCAGAAGGGTTCTTGATGATTTCTTTTTGTGTTTGTAATTGTTTTCAGAGAGCAGTGAGGCTTGCCTTGAGGATCACCAGGAGGCTTGTGAACCTCATCTGCACTAAGGCAAGCCAGATCAACATTTTCATGGTGACATTGCAATATTTGTGATTTTCCTACTTGAATGAATTATACAATCCATGCATATAGATCATTTTTGTGTTATTCATATTCTGTTAAGTGCTAGTCCAAGTTAATATGCTTGCGTTACAGAAAGTTTAGAGCCAAGTAAGTTGATAAAGAGACTAGAATTTATTTTTTGTTATGGTAGAAATAATATGGTTATGGATATAAGTAATTAATTGAAGTTATTTTATTGCATGAGAATAATGATAAACTTGTTAGAAAAGATTCTGTTTAATGTGAGGTTTAATCTTGACCAGAGGAGTGTCAAGAGTTGTTGACGGTTATGCTTAGTGCGGATATAGTTGACTCAGTCTTTTCCGGTATTATGTGATGCATATGTTATTGTTGCACTTCATGGCATAATATGACACCGGTTATTTTCAATTTAAGTTGAACCTGATAATAATACAACTTGAATATATCGTTGACCGGGTCATGGTGCCACTAAATCGATTTTTCCCAGTGCAACCACATTTGCCTGTATGGGAAGGCCTTTATTCGGTCCTTTGTCATGCCTCTGGTCGATGCCTCCAATGAGGGAAGGTTATGGGTGTGCGGTACCCTGGTCCAGTAGGCAGACATGACCTTGTGTGCCCGTTGTTGATATTTTTGGTACCGGTCCCCGTGACGGACATTTGGCCACGACGGTGGTTGTTGTGTCTTTGGTAGACACGAGGCCACCCAGGACTAGCCCAGTTGGGAGTGGGTCGGAGTGGCCGAGAGAGTGTCATTGCAATGGAGTGATTTCGTCCGAATGCCGTTGGTCCACCCGAATGGGAGTACGAGGCCATGGGTTCCGTGGTGTGGGTACAGTGCGCTACCTCTGCAGAGTGTATGAATCTATCGATAGCCGAGTCCATGGTTACAGACACGCTCGAAAGTAGGTCACACCATGGGTCAACATTTAATAAAATTTTCACACTAAGTTATGAACTCTGCACTATTGATGATGGCGGGAAGGCCATCGGGTTGGACAGCACCAAGTGTTGGTCGTGGTTGTGATCGCCGGAAGGATCGTTGTTTTAGACCTAGTATGGGTCGTGGTTGTGATCTCCGGAAGGATCATTATTTTAGGCCTACTATGGGTCGTGGTTGTGATCGATGGAAGGATCACAAGATATTCTTGGTTACACTACTAGGGAAAAGCCTACCAGCAGCGAGGGTTTTGGGCCTCTCAGTAGCGCGGGCACCGGCGCTACTAATAAGGCGCTACAACTAACGTATAGCAGTAGCGCCGGTTGTCCCACGCTACTTCTATAAATGAATAGCTGTAGCGCTCTTTGGGAAAGGGCGCTACTGATATTATCTGCAGCGCTGTTTGCTGGGACGCGCTACTGACAATGCGGCGCTACTGCTAAATTTCCCCCCTCGCTACTACTAGTTTATTTATTAGTTTTTTTCCTACATATTTATTTTGTATTTGAATAGGCTTTATACAATAATATTTAGCATATCATACAAATACAAATGTAATCATAGCATATACATACTATTAGTCTCATCAAATCATGTCATCATCATAATCATCATCCAACACAAAGTGGTCTCTCGTCATCATCTCGAAAATAGCGATACAAGTCTCGAATGATATGCAAATACATCGTCATCCATCTAAACAATGATATACGCGAGAAGAGCTATCACTTTGAGAACATGAGTTCGTATCCCTCTTTCGCATTAGCGTGAACCTCTAAACTAACTACTGCATGTCGCTCGGAAACTGGAAGGGCCTGACACTCCGGCCACTTGTCGTATATATACTCCTGGCATAGCACTTCTTCGCCATCTATGATCTATGCACCTGCATCATCACATGAGTCGATGATATGCAACATATATAGTTGAGCAATAGAAAGAGATAGACTTGGCAAAAATAAAAACAACATATCATAAGCATAAATAACAAAGTTCATCGTACCCCAAAATGCCCTAACTAGAGTGATTTTTGCTAGTCGAGGAGGAGGACGGTTTAATTACATCACAAATAAAGTTTCACCGTGCATAACTCAAAGTTTTGTCATACAGAAAGTATGGACTAAATGGACACATTGTCATATATCGACAATCACTCCAACATGTCGTTCCATCCATGCAAGTCAGGGAGATAGTCCCCGAGCCTAGTGAAAGGCTTCAGGTCAAGACGCTGAGAGGCTATCCATGTCCGGACGTCTTCCTGCGACATTTGTCCTTCTCCGTAGAACATCCCTGTTTTTCTGACGACCTCCTTCATGATGATTTGGGAAAGTTCGCGCTGGATGTTATAGAACTCATCTCGAAGTCGATGATCCTCGATATCTCCTATGTCCTTTGCCCATTGCAGAATATGGGCATCGCCGGATCTAGGTGACATGCGAAGGTTCTGGTGATCCTGTCTGTACTCCAGCATGTGGTGTAGGACATAGAATCCATCATTAAGAGAATCGTTCGGTTGCTGGATGCAGCAGAAGTCGGTCTTATGGCCGAAGGCGACCTTGCCGCCCCTTCTCTTCTTGTCCCTGACCTCTCCACCCCTTGCTTGGTAGTAAAACATAGCACTGTTGAGAACATCCTTGATGTGGGTGTAATCCTTTTTTTGAATGTTCTTCGATGAGTCCAAGTAAAGAGCGTGGGAGAATTGGGGGTAGAGGATGATGAGGACGGCGCGCCCGCCGCTGCGCAAAATAAGTCCTCAAATTAATTAGCCTCCACTGTGCAAATGAATGATTGAAATCGAAGGAAGGATAACAGCGCGGATGACTTACACGGGATGATAAGGCACGAGAATCGCCTCCTTGTCCTTATTGGCGAGCATGAAATTAACGATGTAATCCCTCGCGTATTCACGGTGATTTGCGCAGACTCACAAGAAGCCCTTGTGCATGTAGTACGGGTCAGCGACACAGATATGAGATATCTGCTCAACCCCGATGATGTAGTTCATGTGCAAGGCATAAAGGCGGACAAATGTAAAATCCAGCTTCTTCACGTGAAACATGTCGAATATGTAATCGAATCGGAGGAAGAACTTATCCGCGGGGAAGCTGTCGACGTACGACATTTGCCGCGGAACGTTAACCACGTAGAGTGGGTATCCTGGATCTTTCGAGGCAATGAGGTCTTTCTCTACCCGCAGCACATCGTCATGAAGTCTCTTTAGATCGCCGAATCTTGCCCGTAGCGTTGTTGCAGGTAGGATTGATTGATCGGGGATATGCCATTTATCCGCACCGGGGATATCTATACGGTCCTGAAGCCAAGGCTGTTGAGGCGGCTGGATCATAGAAACAGCTTTTTTGCCTTTCCTCGCTCTCTTCATAAACTTCTTTACTACCGGAAGGTCGTCCATAATATGTTGAGACGGCAATTCAGGCACCGACTCATGACGCTCAAACCCTGAGGAGGCGCTAGTATAGACATACTGTTCAGCAGCGCCATCGTCGTCCTCATCCTCATCCATGGCGACATCATCAGCGACTAATGGAGCCTCCTCGTTACCCCGTCCGCTATCACCCAACCCGACACCCGACGATAATTGGGTAGGTGGGGTGTTGATGTTCATACCTTGCTGAGGCTGTGTGCTCGTGGGTGTGCTCCCGGCCGCCTCCAGACGAAGCAGACTCTTTGGCCACAACAGGACCCACCCAACATTGCAACAATCACCAAGCCGCCACGGTGTCTCGTCGTCATCCCCCAGTAGTACTGGAGGAGGAAAATTCTCGTGGCCCGGTTTGACACTGGCCACGGAAACCTTGAAGACGTTCAGGGGGATCGGCCGGCTGTGGAACAATGTTTCCTTTGGCTCCATTATCATCGCCTTCCCCACGTCCACCTTCTGGTAGCCGATGGTGTACAATATGGTGCACGGGGTTTCGTCGGCCTGCAAAGAAAAGTCTGCGACGTGAGACATCCGAAAGGCAATGAAAACGGGAGATTATACATTTATATTGAAGGGGCCCGGTGTGACAGATACCGTGAGGGCATCGAGCTCAGCCAAAGACGAAGCACCGCCTAGCACGTCCGGTGCGGGAGCAGGTGCAGCTGTAGGTGCTGGTGCAATGCTAGTCGAGCTGCTCCCCGCCAAGAAGTCAGCAAGGGGAAAGTCTGTTGCATCTTTTTTTGGATTTTTCCTGGTCCAATTGAAAACGGCCGGAACCAAGGTAGTAGAAATATCTAAAGCCACCTGTTTTGCGGCAGCTACCGCTGTTGCGACTGTCTCAGTTGATTTCTTCTCAACCGCAATCTCAACCCTCTTGTCGATGCTTTCTTCATTTAACCTCCGTCTTTCCTTTCTCTCCTCCGTGGTCTCACGATAGTACTTCTTCCATGTGGCGCCGTCTCCGACACCATGCACGCGTCCATACGATGGTCGAGTATCCACTGGTTGTTGTTTCAATATGTTCAACGCCCGGTTGAATGGAGTGTCCCACTAGGGCCTCACCAATGCCTCAGACGGCAAGTCACTTTCGGCCCCAATCCTGTGCTGCTCTCTCTGCAAAAGGCACAACAATCGTTTACAAATATGACTAACATGTGCAGTCGAATTGATCAGAAACTAAAATTACCAGCAATCTCATGAACTCCGTAATGACCGGTGTTGTCTCGTAAACCTTTTTCACTGGGTCCCAACAGTGCCTGGCCCTGAGGACGTCACGCTCCTGCGGGACGGTGAACTCCGCCAAGGGGTCTGGGATGCCCAGACTCGCGGCTTCCGTGTCCTCCTTGGCCCATTTGGACCTCTTTCCGCCGTAACCACGGCTTCCGAGGTGGTGGGTCCCGATGTTCCTCTCTTGAAGCCCCTTCATGTACTTAGACTTTTTTTGGCATCTTCGGCCTCGCAAGCCTCCTTGAATATTTGAAACTGCTCTTCCGTGATTGTCGGATTATCCTTTACAATCTCGGAGTAGGGTTCCTTCTTGTCGATGATCCTTGCTTTCACTCGATTTTTCCAGGCGGCCAACGCATCGCTAAACTTGGTCATGGCGTGTTTGTTTATCTTCTTCATTGCGGGGTCCTCATCTGGATCTTTATAATCCTTCTCATTCCGGCCCGGGAACAAGAATATCTGGTGAAACTTCTTTAGGAGGGAGCTCCTCATATTTTCTATCTTCTATAGTTTCTCATCGTTGATGGTGGCGGTTGTCCGTACGATGCAACCTATTTGATTGCCGTACCATCGACGCGCTTCCTCGGGCGCCGTTGGCTCAAAATTGTCGTCGTCCACCTCCGTGACCACCACTCTAATAGTCCTGAGTTTGTTAGGAACCCGTTGCCTCTTTGCTTTCGGTTCTACACCGGCTCCGCTCCCCGAGGCAGCGCCGGTCTCAGTCTCAGCGCTAGTCTCGATGCCTGTCTGAGTCTCAGCACCGGTTTGCATGTCGGTCTCAGTCCCCAATGCCACCGGTGGGCCCAGCAATAACATCGGTTGATCATCGGTAAGGCTAAAAAATTCGTCTGCCGCCCGGTAGGCGTCGTCGCAATCACCAGAACCATGTCCTTCATTGTTGCTAGCCATGTTTCCTATGATTAAATCTAGTCAATTAATTCTAGACCTAATAAAATGAATAATGACATAAAAAGGCCTATTGTTTTGCAGGAACGTTGACTCCTTCCTGGTGCGGCAAATCACACGGGCACTCGATATGTCCTAGTTTGTAGCACAAGTCATGCCGAAAATCACGGAAAATTTTGGCATGACCTTTGCTACAAAGTGGACAAATCGAGAACCTGAAATTTGCCGGAACGGAAATGAATCAACATTCCCGCAAAATATATATAGGCCACTCAGCTTCATTGAAACAACAAAGCCACTTGGGCACAAACAACATGACCACTTCAATGAAAAGATATAATCAACAATAAAAGTCTAGGAAGGGATCATATTTAAAATAAAACTTGCCTAAATAACCTAGATAATTAACCTAATCAAACTAGTTAACCTGACTAGTTCTCTGTCAAAGCCCTAACTAAATTTTTGCACTAACCTAGGTAATTAACCTAATTAAACTAGCTAACCTAGCTACTTCTCTGTCAAAGCCCTAACTAAATTTTTGCCCTAACCTAGATAATTAACATAATTAAACTAGCTAAACTATGCATGAGAGAGAGGAGGGGTGGGGGCTTACAGAGGATGGCTCTGGTGGTGGCGAGGGAGGCAGTGGTGGCGAGGGAGGCAGGGGCGTCTTCGGTGACGGCGAGGGAGGCAGTTCTGGCGAGGGAGGATCTGCTGGCGTCGACGGCGGCTCCGGTGGCGTTGATGAGGCCGCGCGGCTCCGTGGCATTGGGGGCGGCTCCGATGGAGTCGATGGCGCACGGCTCTGGTGGCTCCGGGGGCGTCG
>NC_041382.1:240932767-240963115 GCF_002162155.2 Triticum dicoccoides | reverse complement strand
CTGGTTAAGTCAAAACTAGCGGTAGCGCGTTTCGCAGAACGCGCTATAGCTAAGGTAGCTATAGCGCTTTCTCCAAACCGCGCTACTGCTATACATATGTAAGTTTCTCTCTTTTTTATTTCCTTTTCTGTTTCTATAGCGGGGGTCCTCGAAACGCGCTGCAGCTGAGTTAGCTACAGCGCCTCTTACTAACACACGCTACAGCTAAGCCTTTCTCAGTTTTTTCGCTTTTTCATTTATTTTGCTTTACATTTTATTTTTTTTCTTTCTCCTTTTTCTGTTTCTTTCATTTTCATTTACTTTTCTATTTGTTTTTCATTTTATTTTATTTCCATTAGCAGTAGCGTTGTTACAAGGAAACGCGCTGCTACTCATGCCCTAGCGGTAGCACGTTTCCTACAAGGCCGCTACTGCTATGCGTAGCCCATCATTCCAGCAATGGGAATATTAGTAGTAGCGCTTTTACGGGCACACGCGCTACTTCTAGAATCGTATCTGCAGCGCGGTTTATTCTGAACCGCTACTACTATCTAGTACTAGCGCCCTTTTTTAACCCGCGCTATTGCTAAATTTCTGTGTATAAGGTTTTCCCTAGTAGTGTTAAGGTGTTGAGGTTGGTATGGTGGTGATCCTAGAAGTGATCACCGTTGGTAAGAGGAATTTTTTCTCACAAGGATATGATCATAGCATGTTGAATATATTGTTGCATTATTAATAATTGGTTAAATTTCATGATATTGTTTGTCATTATGTTTATGTCTGTTGTGAGCTTGCAAGTACATTCAATGTACTGACCTGGCGTGTCATGCCAGATTTTAGGAAAAGCCTTGTTGGAGAGGAGTGCTGTCCAAGTCTAGATCGTGTCCACATCAGTGTCCTTGTGCTATGGAGCTTCCGCTACGGCGTTGTTCCGCTGTCGCGTAGTTGTTATGATCGAGGCCTTTATGTTCACTAAATAATGTACATATTGTTCAGCTGCCCCGTGCGTGCCGCTTGGCCTCGCTACCTGTTCTAATGTAAACTTTGATCCAGTAGTATCACTAAAGCGGTTGTTTTCTGTACCAAGATGTTGTGTGTTGCCAGAAGACATGGTGTCTGGGCTGACAATGCATGGTAAACCGGTTGCCCTGAGCCAGGGTGCCACAATGCTTGGTATCAGAGCCGCGCTGACTGTAGGCCATGCTAGACTATGGCGTGTTGACTGGACGGTAGATACGAGTTTAGGTTGAGTGCCGGTAGCATTGGTAGCTGGTTGTTGCGTTGCATATACTTGTCTTATTTTTATGCTAACCTACTTATGGTTGTGAGTGTAGATGGCTCCGGTGCTGTATCCGTGCCAGTTGCAGCTGATGCCGTACACGTCACCACATCTTCTTCGTAACGTGTGGCATCAGTTGAACCCCCTCGTTGACGATCAAGTTTATCGTGTGTAACGGGAATGTCTAGCTGACTCAGTGTACGAGTATCACGCAGTGGTTACTCTGCGCACCAGTTCTGACTCCAGCACTTACACTCGTACCTCTCGGAGCGGTTACGCTTCTACCGCTTCCCAGGCTATCCAGTTTTCTGCATGAGAGGACCTTGTTGAGCTTCGTTACAACGAGGCCCGGATGCAGAACCACCCAGGTTTCTACTACTATCCTTCTCTGCATGACAATGGTCGTGTCCGCTTCCCTATCATTGATCCGGAGTCCGATAGTGTTGCTAGCCATCTTGCTCATTACATCACCGCTAGCTATCTTATGATCCACGAGCTGGCTCGGGAGCTGACTCGTGCATGTACTGCTTTAGCATCTGCTCTAGTCTCTACTAGATCTGCCACTACCCCATCCTCCCTGGGATTTACTCCTTATATTCCAGTCAGTTCTAGTTCCCCTATTTCACCCATAACTCCTCCGAGTAGCTCGGGTGCCTCGACCGTGAATCCTTTCAGTGCTCCTGCTGAGTGGGTTTCACTTCTCACTACTCATGTAGCCCCGATGCTTCACCCTGCACCTGCCCCTGAGGGAGAGCCCTCGACGTAGCGTCGCTGTGTTACATTTAACCCGAAGGTCTCAGTTAACCATGTCAGTTCAGGATCTGAGTCAGGAGAGGACCCCGTAGCACCAGCAGAGCAGTAGAGTTCCTGAGTATTCGCAGTCGTCCAGATGATGTACGAGTGTAGTCGTACGATTCATGAGGTTTCGTTTCATGTATGTGTGTAGTTGAACCTGGCATGTTATGTATCTTTCATGTATGAGTCTTTGTATAATTATGTTGGAACTCTATTTCTTTAGCCGTGTTTTATTCATCTTTTTGGTTTCTCTCGGGCTTTTGTTGCTCGCCTTTCCCCAATCTATTTTGAATGCTTCTCATCTCACTTGCGTTGTCTTGGGAAATATTAGAATAGGATGCCGCGGGGAGGCAGCAGTAGCAACGTTTGCGAGGGTACTCCTATTTGTCGTTCTGCACGACAGGCAGGACACTCCCCCGAGCCGTATGTTCCACCACCGCCTCCACCGCCAAATCTCCCCTCCACTGAGCAAATACTACGTATGTTTGAGGAAAGACGGAATAATGATCTGATTGAAATTTTAAAGAGTGTACAAGCTATGGTTCTTCAGAATGGAAATTAGAACGGTCATCACTCAAAGCTGTCGGATTTTCAAAGGACCAAGCCTCCCATTTTCAGTCAGGTTATTGACCCCTTGGAAGAAGACGATTGGTTGCGAACCATTGAAAGGAAACTTGAGATTGCTCATATTGAAGAAGGTGATAAAGTTCCATTTGCAACTCATTATCTTGAAGGCGCTGCTGCCATATGGTGGGAAAATATAAAAGCCATGTGGCCTCCTGATGAGGAAATCACCTGGTCAAAATTCACAAATCAGTTCCAGAAATGTCATATCCCTACTGGAATTATGAAGACTAAGCAGCAAGAATTTCTCGCGCTCATCCAAGGACATCAGTCTCTGTGTGAATATTTGAAAAAAATTCAATCATTTTTCACATTACTCCCTTCATGATGTGGCCACTTAAGAAAGAAAGATTGACAGATTTCTTGGTGGACTAAACCCGCAACTCCGGTATACTCTTAGCATGTTTGATTTCCCAGATTTTGAAACTCTGGTGAACAAAGCTTTCATTGCGGAAAGGGAGCACAAGCTCGTGTCAGGCAACATGCCTGTCAATAATGATCACAAGCGCAAGTTTGAGCCAAAGAAGGATGGGCAACCCGTACAAAAGGCTTGTACCTAGCAGCAGACTTAGGTGGAATACAAGCCCAACTGGCAACAAAATGTTAACAAGACCACCACGCAAGTCAAGAATGTCGTGCCCAACCCAGTGCATGAGGAGCGCCAGCGCATCTATGCTTGCTTCAGTTGTGGGCAAACCGGACATTATGCTAGACAGTGTCCCAAGAACAGCAAGGCGAATGCTCTATACTGGCCACAAGTCAACTTTATGGAATCATGCCCGAACCAGCACCACATCACTGGGCACGTTCATCACCTCTCTGCAGATGAAGCCCAAGAAAACCCCGAAGTCGTCATTGGTATGTTTCCTGTTAACAACATACATGCTGTTATTTTATTTGACTCTGGGGCTTCCCACTCTTTTATCTCTCAGTGTGTTGTTGCCCAAAACAAATTTCCTTGTTCGCTTTTGGGCAAGAATATGCTGGTACAAACCCCGGGATCCATAATTAGGAGCAATCTGGTCTACCGTAATCTAGAAATCAAGATCAACGAAGTCTGCTTTTCAACTTCTTTGATACTTATTGAGTCTACTAAACTGGATGTTATCTTGGGAATGAATTGGCTAACTCAATACCAAGTATGCATAAATTGTGCAACCCGAAAAGTCACTTTGACCAGTCAGGAGGGGCAAGCTACCAAATTCTATGCTCGCAGAAGCATACCCAAGAAAGAAATGGTCTTCACCATTGTGGCTGAATTGGAATTAATTCCTGTGGTCAGTGAGTTTTCCAATGTATTTCCAGAAGAGCTGCCAGGCATGCCACCAGATCGAGAGCTTGAGTTCACAATAGATCTTGTGCCCTGAACCGCACCATTATACAAGAAGTATTGCCGGATGCCCTCATCAGAATTAGTGGAGCTAAAGAAACAACTTGATTAAATGCTCTAGAAAGGATATATCCGTCCCAGCTCTTCACCATGGGGATCACCTGCTATCTTCATGGACAAAGAGGATGGCAGCCTCCGCTTGTGTGTGGATTACCGTCAGCTGAACAATGTCACCATCAAAAATAAATATCCGCTGCAACGGATTGATGACTTGTTTTGGCAGGACCCCGATTCCAAGACACATCGATCTAGCCGGTAACACCTCATATCACTTTGCGGCCTCACGCATGGTATCCCATGGGTGTCGCCTTACCATGGCCCGGGACCGTTTGCGCCTTTTGGCTCACATATATGATAGTGTCGCTAGCATCCATATGACAGAGAACCCGGGCCGACATGGATATTCATGAACCCAAAGCGGCACAGACCTATGGAGACAGGCATACATGAATCACATCGAGCATGTCGGTCATCGGCGAGTGATTCCGGGCTGTAGCACCGGGCTAACAGGACTCCGGGGAACCCGGGCTGTAGCAGGCTAGGCAGGACTCTGGAAGTCACCGCGTGACATTTCCCCGAAGGGACAGACATAGGAACGAAGTGAAACACATGCCGGCCAGTCAAGTGTCCTGAACAGTAGTGCTGGGCTAGCAGGACTCCGGTGAACCGGGCTGTAGCGGACTACTATGGCTCGAGGAACACTAGACTACATTTCCCCATAAGAAAGGCTGCCAAGGATAAACAACTAGATTGTCGGATCCCACTCATACCAAGCATTTCAATCATACACATAATATATGCCCGATATGAGTACATATAACATGGCATCACAACAAAACTCTACAACTCAAGTACTTTATTTAAAGGCTCTAGAGAGCCATACATAACATGTTCATACAGATAGGGGTCACATGACCCGACACTCAAGTCATACAATCATACAAGCACATGCGGAAGCAACTAGTCTGAGTACAGACACTAGAAAGAAAGAAGGCTTCTCGAAGCCTGTCTATCTACATAGGGCCCTCCATGGCCAGGATCACCACCTGGGTGGCTAGTCACTAGTCGACGTCAAGGTCTACGTAGAACCCATCGGAGGGGGCGGTGTTGTCGTCTGAATACAGTAGTTAAGCAAACATGAGTACAAGGGTACTCAGCAAGTCTTACAACAGAATCTACTATACATGCTTATTCTCAAGAAGGTGGTGGGGTAATTGCAGCAAGCCAACTTTGACTCTTGGCTAAGCTATCCTACGGAACTCCACCAGTAAAATAGTTTTCGCACACGAGTCCACTACTCACCAACACAATACTCCACCGAGGATCCTCCCTCATCATCCTACGAGAGGCCCATCCTCGGTACTCACACTTATCTTGAGTCTTTTAGTAGTATCCATTAACTTGTCTATGAACTGTACAGGCAACCAAGTAGTCCTTTACCGCGAACGCGGCTATTCGAATAGTTTTATACCCTGCAGGGGTGTACTTCGTCACACATGTTTCCACCACTTAGCGTCTGCACATGACATGTACTCGGCAGACTTCAAGCGAAAACCGACGTGGGTGTAGACCATGACCTGACTAACCTCACAAGTCTCTAGTCCATTTTTATCGCCTATTTAGGTTCCATCCGCAAGGAAATCTGGCCGGGGTGTCCTCAACGGCCCCAAACGATGTGTACAGGGTCCCGAGACACCAAACGGGCGCCCGACATACCCGGCCACGGTGTATCTACCGCATCATAGCCCACCCCTAGGGTCAGCGCTACGCACGGCCGCCAATACATATCCTACAAACACTAGAAACTAGTTGCAACTCCTGGACAGAGAGTGAGAGGGGTCAGTAAGTCGAGCGGGGTCATATTTCAGGGCCCAATGTGTGGTAGTAGCTGAATCTTAAATCACGCATACAGATCTCAGTTCTTATGGACGGTCTCAATGAAACAACCCACCATGTACTCCTACATGGCCTCTCATCGATACCTTTACCAAAACTTGTTCAACACATTCCTCACATTACCGACATATCATATCACTCTAGCCCATCACCCAGATGAACCAGACCTGACACAACTCTAAGCATAGCAGGCATAGCAAGGTAGGAATCACATACATGGCTCAATCAACTCCTACACATGCCTCTTAAAAAAACTCCTACACATGCTAGTGGGTTTCATCTAGTTACTGTGGCAATGACAGGTCATGCAAAGGATAAGGGTTCAACTACCGTAACACACAGCAGTTTGAATCGTGTTGTCTTAAATCAGTAAACAAGAGCAGAAGTAAGAACATGGTTTTGTATCGGAATGATCAATGGGTTGCTTGCCTGTTGTAGTGGTAGTAGGGTACCGCCCTTCAGACGGATACTCGGGGTTATCCTTGGAGGCAGAACCTACCACGAAAGACACACCGAAACATAATCAACACATGGCAATATGCAACAATATGATGCATGCTATGACATGGCAAGATGAAGGTGTCTTGGCCTAATGCAAGCTAAAACAGAAAGGGATGAACTCATTTGAGTCAAAGATTCAGTTATTAGCTTATTAAACATGGCTTTATTAGTGCATTACCTCATTCTGCTTAAACAGCAATGTTCACTTGTTTTATCATGCATGAAACCATTACAGATGGATAGATTGAATTTTTCAGATCATTTTTCATATATAAATCTTTGCATTTGGAGCTATGGTTGATTTTCTATGATTTTTAGAAGTTTTGATTATTTTCTGGAATTTCCTATTAAAGAATAAATCCAGAAATTGAATTAATGCGTCAGCACTGCGTCACTATGACGTCAGCGGGTCAAAGGTGCCAGCCAGGTCAAACCTGACTGGTGGGCCCCTTCTGTCAGTCTCTCAGCTAACTAACAGAGTTGGTTAGTGTTTAGTTAGCACTAAACTGGGTTAGTTAGGCTCTGGGCCCACATGTCAGTGAGAGAGGGGTAGTTAACGACATCATTAACCTCTAACAGAGTGATTAGCTCTAATTTAAACTAATCTAAATTAGTTAGAAGCCGGCCCCACATGTCAGTGTCTCAGATGGAGTCAAACTGGGGTCAAACCCCTGGTCAGCGGGGCTAATCCCGCCGGCTTTGAGTCGCCGGCAAGGCCGAGACGGCGGAGAGCTACAGATTTGGTCCTCCGGTGACCAAATCGCCGGTGGAGACGTGCTACGCGTAGCTGGGGAGCTGCCGCATCCAGTGGTGCAAGTGGTTGGACACGGGGACACCGGAAACGACGCCGGCGAGCTCGACAGTGGCGGCCGGAGTTCGGACGGGGTTGGGTTCGACGCTACGGTGCATGGGAGAAGGAGCTGGTGATGGCTACGGGCTCCTGGTGCTGCGCTGAGCACAACGGTGAGCTTGGCTTCGAGCGACTGTGGCTCTAGCCACGACGGCGCCATGGCCGGCGGCGGGGAGCTTTCGGGTGCGGTGGAAGTGGCGACTACAGAGGCCAAACGAGCACAGGAGCTAGGGGAAGAGGAAGAGGAGCTCACAGCGGGGGCGGAGAGGGGGTCAGCAAGCTCGGGGAGGTCCTGGCGGCGCCGAATCGACCGGAGACGGCTCGGGTGCCCGAGGTTGAAGACGAGGGCGAAGACGGTGTTCGGCGGTGTTTGGAGTCGCGTGGGTCAGCGGAGAGGTCCAGGGCAACGAAGCGGAGCTATTGGGCTTGTCGGAGGGGTGAAGGGGTGGCTCTGGTGACGTCTACAGCGAATGGCGGCGAGGATCGTGCTCGACCATCGCGGGAAAGGGTGAGGGAGACGAGGGGAAGAGTGATGGAGGATGAGAGGGGGACGTGGGGGTCGGCGTGGCATCCCTGGACGTCTCCAGGGCGTCGGCAGAAGCAGGAGGTGGCCGGCGTGTGGCCGCGGGCGCTGGCCACGCGCTCCTCATCCTCCAGGCGGGAGGAGGACGATGACTGGCAAGGCCAGTCGGCTGGTTCGAGCCAGGTGGGCTGGGCCAGCACAGGTAAGGCCCAGGTGGGCTTCCCTCTCTCTCTTTTTTTTGATTTGTTTCTGTTTTTCTATTTAACTGCAACTGTTGGGCTTTATTAAAAATACTAAAACATTTCCAAAAATCCTGAAAATAATTGTGGGCTCTGTTTAGAATATTTCCAACAGCAAACATTTATTTCCAGAATTATTTGAGCATTTAAATTATTTTATAGCATTTAAATGCCCAAAGTCAAATACTTATGATTTAATTCAATGACCTTCTATTGACCTAGAAAATTGTGCACCAATTTTGCCAGAGGTTCTAACCCAAGACAAAGAGAGTGAACTTTTTAGAAGGGCATTTCAGGTTCGTTGAAAAATAACTTTAGTAAACCCTAGTTGTTTCCAGGGGGGTTGGGGGTTCTTTCTTCCCCATTTCAAATTTAAGAGGAATTTAAACATGATGCACACTCTAATGCTTGAACTAACTAGGGTGTGACAACTCACCCCCACTCAAAAGAATCTCGTCCCAAGATTTAGGATACTCCGGGAAGAAGGTGGGGTACTCGAGTCAAAGACGATCCTCCCTTTCCCAAGTGGCTTCTTTCTCGGAATGGTGTGACCATTGAACCTTGAGAAACTTGATATTATGACGTCGAGTGGTACGCTCGGCTTGATCAAGGATACGAACAGGATATTCCTGATAGGAGAGGTTATCTTGTAGATCAAGCATTTCGTGGTCCACTCCACGGATGGGATCCGCAAAGCAACGCCTGAGTTGAGAAACGTGGAAGACATCGTGAACTCTGGAAAGATGCAAGGTAGTTCCAATTGGTAGGCAACTTCTCCTCGTTTGGCAAGAATGCGATAGGGTCCAATGTAACGAGGAGCCAATTTGCCTTTGATACTGAAACGATGGGTTCCCTTTAACGGAGTAACCCGAAGGTAAGCCTTCTCGTCGACTTCATAAGTCATAGGCTTATGTTTACGATCATATTGACTCTTTTGACGAGATTGGGCTGTTTTCAATTTCTCATGAATAACGTGAACCTGCTCTTCTGCTTTCTGAATCATATCCAGGCCAAAGAGTTGTCTTTCCTTGGTTTTTGACCAGTTAAGAGGCGTTCGACATTTTCGTCCATAGAGAACTTCGAAAGGAGCCTTGCCCAAGCTGGCTTGATAACTATTGTTATAAGCAAACTCTGCGAATGGAAGGCATTTCTCCCAACTCATTCCGAACGAGACAACAGAAGCTCGGAGCATATCTTCCAGAATTTGATTAACTCGTTCTACTTGACCACTTGATTGAGGATGGAAGGCGGTACTAAAAGAGAGACGAGTTCCCATAGCATTTTGGAAACTTTCCCAAAATCGAGAGGTGAAGAGACTCCCACGGTCTGAGTTAATTTACAATGGGACACCATGAGGAGACACTATTCGGGAGATGTATAATTCGGCTAGCTGGCTAGCGGTGATACTCTCACGAACAGGTATAAAGTGGGCTACTTTGGAAAGTCGGTCGATTACGACGAAGATGGCATTATTCCCTCTCTTGGTCCTGGGAAACCCAGTGATGAAATCCATACTGATTTTATCCCATTTCCATTCAGGAATAGCCAAAGGTTGAAGGGTGCCAGCAGGCCATTGATGCTCTGCTTTAACACGACGACAAACGTCGCAATTAGCAATGTATTGAGCGATTTATCTCTTCATCCTAGTCCACCAAAACCTCTGGCGTAGGTCTTGATACATTTTAGTACTACCGGGATGAATGGTGAGAGGGGATTCATGAGCTTCCTTAAGGATCAACTGGCGTAGATGTTGTTTCTTGGGAACCACCAAACGATTCTCGAAGAAGACAGCACCCCGCTTATCCATAGAAAAACATTTAGCAACTCCGCTAGCAATGGTTTCCCTAATCTGGGATATGCCCTTATCACGCTTCTGGGCAGCTATGATTTGATCCATAAGGGTAGGTTTCACCACCAGGGTGGATAGGAATCCTCGAGGAACAATGTGAAGATTAAGCTTACGAAATTCCTCATGGAGAAGTGGTTGACTTTGTTGTAACATCAGGTTGTTACAATAGGACTTACGGCTTAGCGCATCAGCAATGACATTGGTTTGGCCGGTGTGTAAGTTATTCCTAAGTCGTAATCCGAGATCAACTCAACCCAACGTCTTTGCCTGAGATTCAAATCTGGTTGGGTGAAGATATATTTCAAACTTTGGTGATCGGTGAAGATCTCGCAACGATTACTGAGAAGGTAATGTCGCCAAGTTTTAAGTGCATGGACTACAGCTGCAAGCTCTAGATCATGTGTGGGATAATTTTCCTCATGTGGGTGTAATTGCCGTGAAGCATAGGCAATTACCTAACGATCTTGCATGAGTATGCAACCTAGTCCTTGTCGCGAGGCGTCGCAATAGATAATAAAGTCCTTGGAGAAGTCTGGTGGTACCAGTACGGGAGCAGATGTCAGGCGTCTTTTCAGTTCCTGAAAGCTAAACTCGCAAGTGGAGTCCACTCGAACCTTTTATCTTTCTTGAGGAGTTCAGTTAGAGGTTTAGAAACCTTGGAGAAATTCTCGACGAAGTGGCGGCTATAGCTCGCTAAGCCAAGGAAGCTCCGAACTTGCTTAACCGTCTCAGGTGGAGTCCAATCAAGGACGGCTTGAACTCGCTCGAGATTGACAGCAATACCCTTGCCAGAGATTACATGGCCTAGATAGGTCACTTCTGGCAACCAAAATTCACACTTGGAGAATTTGGCATAAAGGCGATGCTCTCGAAGTTTCATCAATACCAGCCTTAGATGTTCAGCATGTTCCTCTTCATTCTTGGAGTAGATGAGTATGTCATCGAGGTATACTACGACGAATTTATCCAAGTACTCCATGAAGACCGAGTTCATTAACCGAGAGAAGGTAGCTGGGGCATTTGTTAAACCGAAGGACATGACGGTGTACTCGTATTGGCAATAACGAGTAACAAAGGCTGTTTTGGGAATGTCCCCGTTTCTGATTTTGATTTGATGGTAGCCCAACCTCAAATCCATCTTGGAAAAGACTAAGGATCCAGCGAGCTGATCAAACAGATCGTTGGTCCTGGGAAGCGGGCATTTGTTCTTGATGGTGACCAAGTTGATAGGTCGGTAATCCACAACCATTCGATCCGTTCCATCCTTCTTCTTAACGAAGAGGACGGGGCAAGCCCAAGGAGAGGAACTAGGACGGATGAAACCCTTTTTCAAGGACTCGTCGAGTTGGTTCTTAAGCTCGGCTAGTTCTAAGGGTGCCATCTTGTAGGGTCTTCTAGAAATTGGAACGGTTCCTGGAATAAGGTCTATCACAAACTCAACATCCCTGTCAGGTGGAACACCTGGCAGTTATTCTGGAAAGACATTCGGAAAGTCTCGACTACCGAAACATCCTCAAGGTCTGGAAGGGGGTTGGCATTTAGGGAGTAAAGTTGGCGCTTGGCCACTTGGGTTAAGACATTGACTTTCTTGCCCGATGGGTGATTAAGTTGAACGGTTGTAGTGGCACAATCGATCTTAGCATAATGAGCTGACATCCAGTCCATACCCAAGATGATGTTTATGTCCGAGGACTTGAGAGCTATTAAGGATGCAAGGAAGACAAGTCTATTGACAAGAATTTCATTCCCATGGCTTACTCTAGAAGTTTGCCATCTAGAGCCATGGGTTTGAATTTCCATGGTAGAGGGCATGTCACAGAATGTCGTGTTATGCAATCGAGCATAGTTCTCGGATATGAATGAATGAGATGCTCCAGTATCGAAAAGAACAGATGCCGGATCGCAGTTAACAAGGAGCGTACCAAGGACGATGTTAGGATCCTCATGAGCCTCCTCGGCTGAAACATAGTTGACATGGCCACGTGCAGTGGTGGCCGGCTTGGCGTAGAATGTTTTTCCCGCGGGCTTACCACGACCAACGGACTTTCCAGTTTGATTGGGGTTGTTGTTCTGGGGACACTCTCGATTATAGTGACCCGGCTCTCCACACTTAAAGCATGTCACCATATTGGGGCGTGGAGCAGCATTAGCAGTGGGGCCACCATAGGGCTTGGGCGGTGCAAATTGCTGGTTAGGACGAGGCGCCTCAAAGGATGGCCTCGGGATGAACCCGGGTGGCAGTGCCGTGCTTGGGATCCACACCCGGCGCTTCTGAGCTCCAGAGCCGGATGAAGAGCCAAAATCACGGGAGTGCTTGCGTGAAACGTCATAATCAGTCTGGCCTGTCTCAGCACTGATGGCTTTATTGACCAACTTCTGAAAGGAGGTGCACTCGTGCAGACGAAGATCGCGGCGAAGCTCAGGGCTAGTCCCTTGCGGAACCTTGCCTGCTTCTTAGTGTCAGTAGACACCTCTTCAGGGGCATAACGTGCCAGATTCCCAAATTCACGACTATAAGCATCCACAGTCAGTCTTCCTTGGGTGAAGTTGCAGAACTCGACCCTCTTGCGATCCATGAGACCTTCCGGAATGTGATGCTCACGGAAAGCCTCACTGAATTCAGCCCAAGTAGTAATTTGGCCGACCGGGCGCATAGCTTCAAAATTTTCCCACCAGAGGCTAGCAGGGCCTTGAGATGGTAGGCAGCGTAAGTAACCTTGTCGGCTTCGGCTACATTGGCAGAACGTAGCTTGTGGGTGATGCTGCGAAGCCAGTCATCCGCGTCGAGGGGCTCGACGGAATGGTTAAACTTTGGTGGGTACAGCTTGATAAAGTCATTGATTGACACCAAGTCATTTCGTGGATGGCGTGCAGTGTTCTGCTCAATCCGCTCTAGCAGGCGGTTAGTCTCACGCTTCTTTCTTTCCGCTTCCAGCATCACTTCGGCCAGAGACGGCGGGTGAGGCAGATTTTCACCCCTAGCTGCACTGGCTTCCCCCTGCTCCGAGGCAGCAGGGTTGCTGCGGGTGTTGACCATCCTAGGAGAAAACAAGACAACGGTTTAGATAAGGATGGCTCAAACTTAGCAAGGAAGTGCATAATGTAATGGATAACACGGAATGCATAGATGTCCATCCGTATGTCATGGTAATATAAGACTGCCATATATATACCAACGGTCATACACATCATACATAGTTTAGTACAAGCCCAAGCTACAGTACAACTATGATGGAAGACGTTCATCTCATCGGAGGCATTCCAAGCTCCTATACATTATTTGACTACACCTCCGGAATTGATTACACACCAAGTCGTAGTCCACAAGTCACGCAGGACAGTGAAGATACAACTATTACAATACTAGTGGTACTACTACTAACTCAGACAGCTCCGTAGTAGTCCTCATAGAAGTCACCTCCATAGCCTGGAAGTTCAACATGATCATCCAAGAACAGACGGTCCTGAGGAGCCTGTGGACCATAGGGGCTAGGATGAGGTCTTGGACCAACAAACGGTGGCCTGCGGGGACCACGGGGTGGGGTGATGCCTCCCACATCACGCCAATCCACCATGTCTGGCAGAGCTGATCTCACAGGATACAGATCCCTTGTATCCATACATCCAGCTTGCACCGCATGTGCAAACCGAGTCAATATAGCCCAATGATCAGCATGGCTATTGAAAAGCTCCAGCCTCAAGGCCCGATTCTCCCGGTCCTTATCTTCGAGCATCTCGGCAGTGGTACGAGTTAATGAGTCCTCCTGAGTGGAGTTAGCATAGATAGCCTGAAGATACCCTTGCGCTCCCGGAAGTGAAGTTGGCATGTAACGGAAGTCGGTGTTCCGAAGCAGGCCAGTCCGGACTCGCATGATGGTCATCATGGAATAGGCAGCATCCTGCACAGCCATCTCAACAGTAACCCCGAGTCCATAGGAATAGTGAAGGGGCTCGGTAGATCCTGGATAAGAAGGAAATATCCTGACGGTGCAGAAATATTGGCTTTGATTAAAGTCTCGGAATTGCTCTTCGACGGTGTATTCGGGATGCCAATGGTAACCCGTCTCGATCATTACCTGGACTAACATAGCAGTATGACCGGGCACGTCGAGGCACCGGGTCATGCGAACCAATTGGTTTTGAACACGGTTGGCCATCTGAAAGCACAACCACAATGCAAAGACATCAGAATTTCTAGGGAAAATTGGACAACATAACAGCTGTAAATGCTCAGAAAAAGATTTGAGACATCCACAACAGTTCGCAATACCACTCAACAACATCATATCAAGGTTCTGATCCAATTAGCAACATACTAAAATAGTAGAAACTGAACTGGGGCTTATAACAGCAATCCTATAAGCTACTACGGATTAGTAACATGTGAACCTGATAGAAGAAGAGAGCCTAGTCCTTAACCCACGTTGAATGAGAAGAGAATGACTCAGATCAGAGGCATAGGGTAAAGGAGTAAAAGAGCCTTACGTTCCCTCCCACAATCAATTCCCCTACATATAACTAAAGCATTTCTAGACTCGACATCGACCAGCTTGGCTCAACGAACCTACAGGCAGTCCAGCTCTGATACCAATGCTGTCAGGACCCCGATTCCAAGCCACATCGATCTAGCCAGTAATACCTCATATCACTTTGCGTCCTCACGCACGGTATCCCACGGGAGTCGCCTTACCATGGCCCGGGACCGTTTGCGCCTTTTGTCTCATGTATATGATAGTGTCGCTAGCATCCATATGACAGAGAACCCGGGCCGACATGGCTAGTCATGAACCCAAAGCGGCACAGACCTATGGAGACAGGCATACATGAATCACATCGAGCATGTCGGTCATCAGCGAGTGATTCTGGGCTGTAGCACCGGGCTAACAGGACTCCGAGGAACCCGGACTGTAGCAGGCTAGGCAGGACTCCGGAAGTCACGGCGTGACATTTCCCCGAAGGGACAGACATAGGAACGAAGTGAAACACATGCCGGCCACTCAAGTGTCCCGAACAGTAGTGCTGGGCTAGCAGGACTCCGGTGAACCAGGTTGTAGCAGACTAATATGGCTCGAGGAACACTAGACTACATTTCCCCATTAGAAAAGCTGCCAAGGATAAACAACTAGATTGTCGGATCCCACTCATACCAAGCATTTCAATCATACACACAATATGCCCGATATGAGTACATACAACATGGCATCAACACAAAACTCTACAACTCAAGTACTTTATTTAAAGGCTCCAGAGAGCCATACATAACATGTTCATACAGATAGGGGTCACATGACCCGACACTCAAGTCATACAATCATACAAGCACATGCGGAAGCAACTAGTCTGAGTACAGACACTAGAAAGAAAGAAGGCTTCTCGAATCCTATCTATCTACATAGGGCCCTCCATGGCCAGGATCACCACCTGGGTGGCTAGTCACTCGTCGACGTCAAGGTTTACATAGAACCCATCGGAGGGGGCGGTGTTGTCGTCTAAAAATAGTAATTAAGCAAACATGAGTACAAGGCTACTGAGCAAATCTTACAACAGAACCTACTATACATGCTTATTCTCAAGAAGGTGGTGGGGTTATTGCAGCAACCCAGCTTTGACTCTTGGCTAAGCTATCCTACGGAACTCCACCAGTAAAATAATTTTCACACACGAGTCCACTACTCACCAACACAATACTCCACCGAGGATCCTCCCTCGTCATCCTACAAGAGGGCCATCCTCGGTACTCACACTTATCATGAGTCTTTTAGTAGTATCCATTAACTTGTCTATGAACTGTATAGGCAACCAAGTAGTCCTTTACCGCGGACGCGGCTATTCGAATAGTTTTATACCCTGCAGGGGTGTACTTCGTCACACATGTTTCCACCACTTAGAGTCTACACACGACATGTGCTCGGCAGACTTCAAGCGAAAACCAACGTGGGTGTAGACCACGACCTGACTAACCTCACAAGTCTCTAGTCCAGGTTTATCGCCTATTCAGGTTCCATCCGCAAGGAAATCCAGCCGGGGTGTCCTCAACAGCCCCAAACGATGTGTACAGGGTCCCGAGACGCCAAACGGGCGCCCGGCATACTCGGCCACGGTGTATCTACCGCATCATAGCCCACCCCTAGGGTCAGCGCTATGCACGGCCGCCAACACATATCCTACAAACACCAAAAACTTGTTGCAACTCCTGGACAGAGAGCGAGAGGGGTCAGTAAGTCGAGCGGGGTCATATTTCAGGGCCCAATGTGTGGTAGTAGCTGAATCTTAAATCACGCATACAGATCTCAATTCTTATGGACGGTCTCAATGAAACAACCCACCATGTACTCCTACATGGCCTCTCATCGATACCTTTACCAAAACATGTTCAACACATTCCTCACATTACCGACATATCATATCACTCTAGCCCATCACCCAGATGAACCAGACCTGACACAACTCTAAGCATAGCAGGCATAGCAAGGTAGGAATCACATACATGGCTCAATCATCTCCTACACATGCTAGTGGGTTTCATCTAGTTACTGTGGCAATGACAGGTCATGCAAAGGATAAGGGTTCAACTACCGTAACACACAGCAGTTTGAATCACATTGTCTTAATGCAGTAAACAAGAGCAGAAGCGAGAAGATGGTTTTGTATCATAATGATCAATGGGTTGCTTGCCTATTGTAGTGGTAGTAGGGTTCTGCCCTTCAGACGGATACTCGGGGTTATCCTCGGAGGCAGAACCTACCACAAAAGACACACCGAAACATAATCAACACATGGCAATATGCAACAATATGATGCATGCTATGACATGGCAAGATGAAGGTTTCTTGGCCTAATGCAAGCTAAAACAGAATGGGATGAACTCATTTGAGTCAAAGATTCAGTTATTAGCTTATTAAACATGGCTTTATTAGTGCATTACCTCATTCTGCTTAAACAGCAAGGTTAACTTGTTTTGTCATGCATGAAACCATTACAGATGGATAGATTGAATTTTTCTAATCATTTTTCATATATAAATCTTTGCATTTGGAGCTATGGTTGATTTTCTATGATTTTTAGAAGTTTTGATTATTTTCTGGAATTTCCAATTAAAGAATAAATCCAGAAATTGAATTAATGCGTCAGCACTGCGTCACTGTGACATCAGCAGGTCAAAGGTGCCAGCCCAGGTCAAACCTGACTAGTGGGCCCCTTCTGTCAGTCTCTCAGCTAACTAACAGAGTTGGTTAGTGTTTAGTTAGCACTAAACTGGGTTAGTTAGGCTCTGGGCCCACATGTCAGTGAGAGAGGGGTAGTTAACGGCGTCATTAACCTCTAACAGAGTGATTAGCTCTAATTTAAACTAATCTAAATTAGTTAGAAGCCGGCCCCACATGTCAGTGTCTCAGATGGAGTCAAACTGCGGTCAAACCCCTGGTCAGCGGAGCTAATCCCGCTGGCGTTGAGCCGCCGGCGAGGCCAAGACGGCGGAGAGCTTTGGATTTGGTCCTTCGGTGACCAAATCGCTGGTGGAGACGTGCTACGCGTAGCTGGGGAGCTGCCGCATCCAGTGGTGCAAGTGGTTGGACACGGGGACGCCGGAAACGACGCTGGCGAGCTCGACAGCGGCGGCCGAAGTTCGGACGGGGTTGGGTTCGATGCTACGGTGCACGGGAGAAGGAGCTGGTGGTGGCTACGCACTCCTGGTGCTGCGCTGAGCACAACGGTGAGCTTGGCTTCGAGCCACTGTGGCTCTAGCCACGACGCCGCCATGGCTGGCGGCGAGGAGCTTTCGGGTGCAGTGGAAGTGGCGACTACAGAGGGAAAACGAGCACGGGAGCTAGGGGAAGAGGAAGAGGAGCTCATAGCGGGGTCGGAGAGGGGGTCAGCGAGCTCGGGGAGGTCCTGGCGGCGCCGAATCGACCGGAGACGGCTCGGGTGCCTGAGGTTGAAGACGAGGGTGATGACGGCGTTCGGCGGCGTTTGGAGTCGCGTGGGTCAGCGGAGAGGTCCAGAGCGACGAGGCGGAGCTATTGGGCTTGTCGGAGGGGCGAGGGGGTGGCTCTGGTGACGTTTACAGTGAACGGCAGCGAGGATCGCGCTCGGCCATCACGGGAGAGGGTGAGGGAGATGAGGGGGAGAGTGATGGAGGATGAGAGGGGGATGTGGGGGTCGGCGTGGCATCCCTGGACGTCTCCAGGGCGTCGGCAGAAGCAGGAGGTGGCCGGCGTGTGGCCGCGGGCACCGGCCACGCGCTCCCCGTCCTCCTGGCGGGAGGAGGACGACGACTGGCAAGGCCAGTCGGCTGGTCCGAGCCAGGTGGGCTGGGCCAGCATAGGTAAGGCCCAAGTGGGCTTCCCTCTCTCTCTTTTTTTTTGATTTGTTTCTGTTTTTCTATTTAACTGCAACTGTTGGGCTTTATTAAAAATACTAAAACGTTTCCAAAAATCCTGAAAATAATTGTGGGCTCTGTTTAGAATATTTCCAACAGCAAACATTTATTTCCAGAATTATTTGAGCATTTAAATTATTTTATAGCATTTAAATGCCCAAAGTCAAATACTTATGATTTAATTCAATGACCTTCTATTGACCTAGAAAATTGTGCACCAATTTTGCGAGAGGTTCTATCCCAAGACAAAGAGAGTGAACTTTTTAGAAGGGCATTTCAGGTTCATTGAAAAATAATTTTAGTAAACCTTAGTTGTTTCCAGGGGGGTTGGGGGTTCTGTCTTCCCCATTTCAAATTTAAGAGGAATTTAAACATGATGCACACTCTAATGCTTGAACTAATTAGGGTGTGACATGTTTGATCAACTAAGTGGGGCGAAAGTATTCTCCAAGGTTGATTTACCGACTGGATATCATCAGCTCAAGATTAAAAAGGAGAATATTCCTAAGACCGCCTTTACCACTCGGTACGGTCTTTATGAATATACAGTGATGTCTTTTGCTCTCACCAACGCCCCTACTTTCTTCATGCATATGATGAACAAGGTATTCATGGACTTCCTCGATAAGTTCGTGGGAGTCTTCTGATATAATTATTTACTCAAGGAGTTAAGAAGATCATAAGGAACACCTCCGAGCAGTGTTACAACGACTCCGCGACCATCAGCTATACGCCAAATTCAGTAAATGCGAATTTTGGCTCAAGCAGGTTGGGTTCCTTGGACATGTGTGCTCCGGCGAAGGTATAGCTGTGGGAACAAGCAAAGTAAAGGATGTGCTCGATTGGTTGCCACCCACAACCGTATCACAGATCCAGAGTTTTGTTGGAATAGCCGGGTATTAGCGTCATTTCATTGAAGGGTTTTCCAAGATTGCTAAACCCATGACGGAGCTGCTCAAAAAAGATAAGAAGTTTGAATGGACTGAGGACTGTGAGAAAATTTTAATGAGCTAAAGATACGGCTGACGACCGCACCGGTGTTAACTCTTCCAGATATCTACCGTAGTTTTGATGTGTACAACGACGCCTCCAGACAAGGACTTGGATGCGTACTTATGCAAGACGGCAAGGTAGTAGCTTATGCATCGCGACAGCTACGACCCCACGAGGGAAATTATCCCACTCATGATCTGGAATTGGCCGCAGTTGTTCATGCTCTAAAAATTTGGAGACACTATCTCATCGGGAAGAGGTGCCAAATTTTTACCGATCACAAAAGTCTCAAGTATATATTTACTCAACCAGATTTAAATCTCCGTCAACAAAGGTGGCTTGAGTTAGTCAAGGACTATGATCTTGGAATAAATTACCACCCGGGTAAGGCCAACATGGTCGCCGATGCACTCAGTAGAAAGCCTGTCAGCCTGAATGTCATATTGGAATCCTTGCCTCCTGAACGTCAAGAGGAGATTGCTCAGCTCAACCTGGCCATAGTTGATGCTGGCCTTGCTAATATTTTGGAAGTCACTCCCACCATTGAAGAGATCCGCAAGGCACAGCCAGATGACACCGTTCTGCAGAAATGTGCCAAAAATGTGGTAGCAGGACAGACTTCATATTTCTCAAAGAATCAATTCGGTACTCTCCTATTCCGTGGAAGAATTTGTGTACCAAATCAGGTGGATATAAAGCAGAAGATCATGTCGTAAGCACATGAATCTTCGTATTCTATTGAACCTGGAGGTACGAAAATGTATGAAGATCTACGACAAGTATTTTGGTGGGATGGGATGAAGAAAGACATTGCTTATTTTGTAGCCTGTTGTGACATATGCAACTAGGTAAAGGCAGACCATCAGAAGCCAGCCGGACTTCTCCAACCCCTGCCATTCTCACAATGGAAATGGGATGATGCCTACATGGATTTCATCACAGGATTGCCCAAGACACTCTGGGGCAATGATGCAATCTGGGTCATAGTGGACACCTTAACCAAGGTTGCTCACTTTATCCCGATCAGAACCACATATCGAGCAGATCAACTTGCACAACTGTATGTATCCAGGATAGTCAGTCTGCATGGAGTACCCCGAACCATCACCTCTGACCGAGGTTCACTTTTTCCCTCCGCTTTTTGGTCACGTCTCCATGAAGCCTTGGGGACAACACTGAAATACAGTACCGCTTATCATCCCCAGACCGATGGCCAGACAGAGCGGGTGAACCAAATACTCTAAGATATGCTGCGAGCATGTGCTTTTGCCCAAGGATCCAAATAGGAAGACTGTTTGCCATATGCCGAGTTCTCTTATAACAACAGCTTCCAGACCAGTCTAAAGATGTCACCATATGATGCTTTGTATGGCCATAAGTGCCGCACTCCTTTAAATTGGTCTCAAACCGGAGATAGCCGTATTTTCGGGACAGATCTCATGATGGAAGCTGAGAAACAAGTTAGGGAAATCAGAGACAGTTGTAATTGGCCAAATCTCGGCAGAAGAGTTACTATGATGCAAAGCACCGACAGATCAATTTTGAACCCGGAGAACAGGTATACCCCCGAGTCACTCCTATGAAAGGATTCAAGAGATTCCTGACTCATGGAAAGCTGTCACCTAGATTTATTGGTCCATTTCAAGTTAGGTCACGAGTGGGTACTGTTGCATATCAGTTGGAACTACCCCCTGAATTGTCGGACGTGCACAACGTGTTTCACGTTTCACAGTTGAGGCGATGCATATCGCCGCCTGAGAAAAAGACAGCTATGATTAGAGTTGGCAAAGGACTTAACATATGAAGACAGGCCGGTTAAAATTTTGGATCAGATGGAAAGGGTCACACGCAGCAAAGTAAGATGGTTCTACAAAGTTCAGTGGGAGCATCACACAGAGTCAGAATCCATGTGGGAACGGGAAGAGTTTCTCAAGACACATTATCCAGAATGGTTTTCCCAAGCAACCGACTCTCGAGGACGAGATTCATTCTAAGTGGGGGAGGTTTGTCATAGCCTAGTTTTTGGCCTCCTTTATTTGCCAGATTTTCAGTTGGATTAATTTTGAATTTGGAGTTTTTGAATCCTTTCATATGGACTTAATCACTTGGGTACCCCTTGGCTTTCACCCAAGTGTCCCATTTCCCTCTCTAACCATCATTCCCCCTCTGGTTCATCTTAAAATAATATTTGGAATATGTTTCCTTAATGAAAAATAATCATTTCCCTCTCTTAAACCCTAGCTAGATCAATGTGCTCCAAAGCAAACCCATTTTTTATTGCCAACAAAAATCTGACACAATTCACAAATATTCTTGGAACCCTAGGGCACCTTCCTGAGGAAAAATATTGCATGACTTTTTGGAATATTTTTGCTATAGAAAATATTTTCTGTTTTGGACAGAAATGGTAGTTTCTACGACAACTACCATTTTACTTGCTCCTTTGGGGCTGATTTTTCTTGTGCATCATCACCTTAGTAGATGATTGCTACCCACCAAAACTCAGCTCCCAACTCCCAGCCGTTTGACCATAGTAAGCTCTCAAAGTTACTGATCAGAAACTTACTAGGCCTGTGAAATCTTTTCTACTGCGTCTGGATCCAAACCAAAGTGTGGTAACATTCAAAACTACCACGAACAACATGCCAGACATGATGTTTGGGCTTAGGTTGGCATGAGGTCAGAGTTCGCGCGGTGACTGCGTTCGTCCAGGCGTGCTGGCTTGCGGCCGACGCGCTCTGCGACGCGCCCGAGCCTCTGTTGATCGCGTCCTCGCTTCCCCTCCTGCCTAAGCGTGCCAAACCTCACCATCATGTTCGTCTTAGCCCCATTGACTCTCCCCCAGCACTCGCCGATGCCAGATCTCGCCGCAGCGAGCATGGGCACGGTCCGGCCAACGAAACAATGCGGTGCGCACTGTGCTCATCGTCACCCCAGTGCCCCTGTGCTCGTCCCCGTTCACCCACAGTCCCCGTGTGAGCTCCTTCTCCTTCTCCCTATCTCAATGACACTGCCTGTCGCCGGGCGTCGTGTCCAGGTGTCCACCGGCGAAGCCCGAACCCCCCCTCAACGCTCGGCTATAAATAGAGTAGCCCGGCCGGGCAGGACGCGGGCCGCTGTCCGGCCGGGCAGGACGTGGGCCGCTATCCGGCCGGGCAGGACGCGGGCCACTGTCCCCGAGCTCGAGCTCGTCAGTGATCCCCTCGGGTCGTTCCCATAGCTCCGGCCCCTCCCAGGCCAGGCCAACCCTTCCAGGGCCTCCGCCACTCTACGGTGGTATCGTTCCACCCGGTGGGAACCCCTGGAGTCGCCTCTGCTCGCCGTCGTCTTCGTCACCGGTGAGCTCTGCTTCCTGTCTCTGCTAGAGAGGAAGATTCCGACACTGTTCGAACACCCCTAGCTACTCTACGGGTACGGGCAGGTGCGCCTCAGTCTCATCTCTCGATCCCTCCCTCTTGTTTTGGCCAAGAAGCCCTTGTCGCCGGCGTTTGATTCGGCGAAGCCGCGCCGCCCCCTGTCTTGTTTCCCCTCCCCCCTCATCTGACTAGCAGGGCCCGCTAGTCAGCCACTCAGTACGCGCGCGAAGCGGTATGAGTGGTGGCGCCCCAAGGCTTTACGCCTTCGACGTCACCCCCCTCCAGTCTGTTTTATTTAAATTAAAATTTCATTTATATACAGAGAGCTTTAAACAACTATAACTTTTCAACCATAAGTCCAAATGAATTGATTCTTTTTGCATTGTGTTCTTTGCAAAGAAATCTAGCAGCTCACCAAAAATGGTATTTTCCCCTGCTGCCTAGATTTTCTGGTGAATTTCAGAAGGGTTCTTGATGATTTCCTTTTTTGTTTGTAATTGTTTTCAGACTAGTGAGGCTTGTCTTGAGGATCACCTGGAGGCTTGTGAACCTCATCTGCACCAAGGCAAGCCACAACAACATTTTCATGGTGCCATTGCAATATTTGTGATTTTCCTACTTGAATGAATGATTTAATCCATGCATATAGATCATTTTTGTGTTATTCCTATTCTGTTAAGTGCTAGTCCAAGTTAATATGCTTGTGTTACAGAAAGTTTAGAGCCAACTAAGTTGATAAAGAGACTAGAATTTATTTTTTGTTATGGTAGAAATAATATGGTTATGGATATAAGGAACTAATTGAAGTTATTTTCTTGCATCAGAATAATGATATAACTTGTTAGAAAATATTCTATTTAATGTGAGGTTTAATCTTGACCAGAGGAGTGTCAAGAGTTGGTGATGGTTATGCTTAGTGCGGATATAGTCGACTCAGTCTTTTCCGGTATTATGTGATGCATATGTTATTGTTGCCCTTCATGGCATACTATGACACCGGTTATTTTCAATTTAAGTTGAACGTGATAATAATACAACTTGAATATATCGTTGACCAGGTCATGGTGCCACTGAATCGAGTTTTTCCCAGTGCAACCAAATTTTCCTGTGTGGGAAGGCCTTTATTCGGTCCGTTGTCATGCCTCTGGTCAGTGCCTCCAACGAGGGAAGGTTATGGGCATGCGGTACCCTGGCCCGGTAAGCAGACATAACCTTGTGTGCCCATTGTTGATATTTTTGGCACCGGTCCCCGTGAGGGACAATTGGCCACGATGGTGGTCGTTGTGTCTTTGGTAGACACGGGGCCACCCAGGACTAGCCCAGTTGGGAGTGGGTCGAAGTGGCCGAGAGAGTGTCATGGCAATGGAGTGATTTCGTCGGAATGCCGTTGGTCCACCCAAATGGGAGTACGAGGCCATGGGTTTCGTGGTGTGGGTACAGTGCGCTACCTCTGCAGAATGTATTAATCTATCGATCGCCGAGTCCATAGTTACGGACACGCTTGAAAGTAGGTCACACCATGGGTCAACATTTAATAAAATTTGCACACTAAGTTATGAACTCTGCACTGTTGACGATGGAGGGAAGGCCATCGGGTTGGTCAGGACGAAGTGTTGGTCGTGGTTGTGATCGCTGGGAGGATCATTGTTTTAGAACTAGTACGGGTCGTGGTTGTGATCGCCGGAAGGATCATTGTTTTAGGCCTAGTATGGGTCATGGTTGTGATCGCCGGAAGGATCACGAGATATTCCTGGTTAAGATGTTGAGGTTGGTAGGGTGGTGATCCAAGAAGTGATCTCCATTGGTAAGAGGAATTTTTCCTTATAAGGATATGATCACAACATGTTGAATATATTGTTGCATTATTAATAATTGGTTAAATATCATGATATTGTTTGTCATTATGTTTATGTCTGTTGTGAGCTTGCAAGTACATTCAATGTATTGACTTGGCGTGTAGTGCGAGATTTCAGGAAAAGCCTTATTGGAGAGGAGTGCTGTCCGAGTGTAGATCGTGTCCACATCGGTGTCCCTGTGCTATGGAGCTTTCGCTACGACGTTGTTCCGCTGCCGCATAGTTGTTATGATTGAGGCCTTTATGTTCACTAAATAATGTACATATTATTCAGCCGCCCCGTGCGTGCCGCTTGGCCTCACTACCTATTGTAATGTAAACTTTGATCCGCTAGCATCAATAAAGTGGTTGTTTTCTGTACCAAGATGTTGTGTGTTGCCAGAAGACTTGGTCTCTGGTCTGGCAATGCATGGTAAACCGGTTGCTCTGAGCCGGGGTGCCACAAATTCTAACAAATCATAGCATAATTTTAGCTCTCTCAAATAGGTGTGTCCAACAAGGATAGATGACACAAACTAAAAAGAAAAACAATCAAAGACTCATATAATAGAAGACGCTCCAAGCAAAACTCATGATATGTGACGAATAAAAATATAGCTCTAAGTAAAATACGGATGGTCGATAGTAGAAAGAGGGGATGTCTTGCGGTGCATACCCAAGCTTAGTTGCTTGTTTTTCTTTGGATAATAACTTGGGGTGCCGTGGGGCATCCCCAAGCTTAGGATTTTCTTACCCCCTTACTCCTTCATCCATCATGATCTCACCCAAAACTTGAAAACTTTAATCGCACAAAACTCAACAAAACCTTCGTGAGATCCGTTAGTATGAGAAAGCATATCACCACTATAAGTACTATTGCAAACCCATTCATATTTTATTTTTGCATTATATCTACTGTATTCTATCTTTACCATGGCTTATACCCCCCGATACAAACCAAAGAATCATCAAAATAAGCACACAATGCAAAGAAAATGATTGTTTTACTAGACGCAAAAGTTTCTGTTTTTCAAGAGGATCAAATCAAATATCACCCAACATGATCCCAAAGGCTTTACTTGACACAAACACTAATTAAAACATAAAAACACAATCATAATAGTAGCATAATTGTGCAAACACTCAAGAATAGAAAGAAACAGGCAAAAATAAATTTTATTCATTTGGTTGCCTCCCAACAAGCGATATCGTTTTATGCCCCTAGCTAGGCATAAAGAATAGATTCAAGTATATCTTGAAATACATTTTCCATAGAAATTTTAGCATTCTGAAGTTGTCCATCTTTATATCCCCTCTGATTACCGGTTACAATCCAAGAGTATTCTTGATTAACATCATTAAAAACTTGTTGGATCACATATAAAACTGGGATTTCCTTTTTAAGGCTCTCATTAAAAAAATTATTATTTCCAAGAAAATGTCTTAACATATAATCACTATTATAAAGGATCTCATCTATTAACATTTTTTCACGATTCATGCCATAAAAATCAAAATTTTCGCTAGCTTCCCGTACTATGTGATCAAATTCATTCATGAGAACAAGGGTAGCTAACTTTTTAGCTCTCAGATCCTTTATAATGGGTAGCTCTGTCGGATGTGGGGTTCCGGCAAATCCTTAAGGTTCGAACACTGGGGTGCACGCGAAGTCTTTTCCTCCCACCGATCTACGCCCTAGCTCGCTAAGATCTCGCGAACGAACTCGACGAACTCGCAACACATAAAGACACAAGATTTATACTGGTTCGGGCCACCATTGTGGTGTAATACCCTACTCCAGTGTGGTGGTGGTGGATTGCCTCTTGGACTGATGATGAAAAATACAAGGGGAAGAACAACCTCCTGAGAGTGAGGTGTTCTCGTGCTTGGCTAACTTGTGTGTGTGGGGATGATCTTCAGGCTCTCCCCTGCCTATGGTGGTGGCTAGTCCTATTTATAAGGCCGTGGTCCTCTTCCCAAATATTGAGCGGGAAGGGAGCCAACAACGGCGGGCAATTTTGAAGGGGGCAACTAGTACGAACTATCCTAACAAAGGTAGTCTCCGCCTGTGAAAGGCTCTGGTGGTGACGCCGTCTTGGGCTCCACAATGATCTCAGTCTTGCCGTCCTTCTGGTCTTGGTCTTGTTGCACCGATATGGCAACCTTTGCCTGATGCCTCGGTACTCCTCGCCTGCGCTGGCCTCCTTAGCAACAAAGAGGAAACAAGGACGCTGCGCGCGTTGGCGTCTGCATGGCGCTCACCTGGTGTCGATCCTCACGGCTCACGTCATGAGAGCCTCGTGAGGTTCGCCTCGCCTTGTTATCACCGCTCCTCGCGAGCCTGCCCGACTAGGCCACTCCATAGGAGGTCTTGTGTCGTCCGCCTCGTGAGGCTTGGCCCCTCGCGAGGGTCTTGGATGCCTTGTTGATGAAGATGGGCCGCATGGCCCGCTTGCTTAGCCACGCCGCGGGCTGCAGGCAGGCAAGTCTGGGGACCCCCATTCCCAGAACGTCGACAGTAGCCCCCGGGCCCAAGGTGCGTTCGGGCTTGGCTTCGCGGCGAAGCCAAGGGTCAAGTACGGAGCACCGCTGGCCCCCAAAAGCCTGCGGCCTTGGTTGACGCATGGCAGTTTTGGACGTCGGCGTCTCCGCTTCCCCATGCTGCCTCAGCAACTGCACGACTTGACAAGTCCCTGGTACGTTCGGGACGCCCTCTTCCTCACAAGGCGCTCATTTCCTCGTGTCCATCTTGCCTTGGCGGCCTGCATTAGCTCGGGAACTGCAAAAACTCGTTAGGAAGTGCGCTAAAAGATTTGTCGATCACACTGGCCCTGACCTGGCGCTTTGTGTTGCGGTACCCGAGGGGCACGGACTAGGAGAAGCACGCCGGCTTTTGGGCTCGAACGAGGGTGGCTTGCGAGAAGGCAGGGAAGGGGAAAGAAAATGCTCGCGAGGGCACCTGCCTAGCCCCCTTGCAAGGCATGCGAGAGAGAGAGAGGGTGAGCGAACCCGAGCCAGAAAAATGCAGTGAGAGGTGAGGGGGTCAGATCAGCAAGGAACGCCAAAAGCAAACTTCGATTAAGGAAAAGGAAGCCAACTACGGAAAGCAAATGAAAAGCCACGCCCGGCACCTAATCTAGTTTTCAAGTCTTCTCACCAGCGCGGAGCTAAGTGCTGCCACTAGGCGTGGGCGGGAGCCCCAGGGCCTGAGGCCGGCACCCCTGAGACTCCGGGGCATGTACAGCCCCAACTCATTATTACGTGAGTGTCACAGGCGGCGATTCTTCACAGGCACTGGGCCTTCTTCACAGGCTCTAGGCCTTTCTTCACAGGCTCTGGGCCTTACTTCACAGGCTCTGGGCCTTGTTTCACAGGCTCTGGGCCTTGTTTCAGAGGCTCTGGGCCTTGCCTCATGGGTAGAACTTCCAGAGGTGCCAGATGTTCCAGGAGTTTTGGATTGGTACTCCATCTTGTGTCTCTAGGAGCACGGCGCCAGGCCTAGAGATGTGGACGACCTTAAACGGGTCCTCCCACATTGGTGAAAGCTTATGCAGCCCTTCCCTGGAGAGGACCCGCATCAGGACTTGGTCACCTATCTCGAGTGTCCTGGAGCGGATGTTCGGCAGTGGTATCGCTGCAATGCTTGCTGGTACTTCGCCGCCCGTAGCGCAGCTTTGCGGCGACGTTCCTCCCCCAGCACGAGGTCCATCCCCCGTGTGGCGTCCTCCTGTGTTTCGTCGAACGCTAGGACCCGTGCGGAGCGATGCTTGACCTCGTGAGGAAGGACCGCTTCAGCTCTGTAGACGAGGAAGAATGGAGTCTCTCCCGTTGGCTTGGTCGCGGCGGTTCGGATGGACCACAGTACAGACTGGAGCTCGTCGTGCCAGCCCCTGCCGCAAGCCTCCCGCTTCTTCTTGAAGGTCCTGGTCTTGAGGCCCCTCAGGACCTCCGCGTTAGCACGTTCGGCCTGTCCATTACTCCTGGGGTGGGCCACCGAAGCGTAGTAGATCTGTGTTCCAAAGTTAGCACAATAGGTTTTGAAGAGGTTGCTAGTAAAATGTGAACCGTTATCTATGATGATGCAGTTGGGGACCCCGAAGCGGATTACGAGGCCCTTGATGAACTTGACAACAGAGCCGGCTGGGATGGTACAGACGGCTTCCACTTTCGCCACCTTGGTGAACCTGTCGATGGCGACGTAGAGGTAGCGGTAGCCCCTTGGCGCCCGACGGAACTGGCCTAGGATATACGCCCCCAGACTACGAGCGGCCATGTGAGTGAGATGGTTTGAAGACCCTGAGCTGGCTGATGGATTTGCTTGGCGTGGAACTGGCAAGCTTCGCAGGATTTCACCAGCTCGGCCGCATCGTTGAGTGCTGTAGGACAGTAAAACCCACTGCGGAACACCTTGCCGACGAGGGTCCGTGATGACGAGTGGTGCCCGCAGTCCCCGCCGTGTATGTCAATCAGCAACTCCCTTCCTTGATCGCTGGATATGCAGCGCAGCGTGACATCGTTCGGTCGTTTCCTGTATATCTCACCATCTTGGATACAGTATGCCGTGGCTTGCGGGCCACGCGCTCCGCCTCCTCTTGCTTCTCCGGCAACATCCCGTGTGTTAAGTACTCCTTGAATTCCTTGGTCTAACATTCCTCCCGGGGCTTGAGCGCCAAGAGTAGCCGAGCTCCTGAGGTCGGGCCACAGGCTGGGGCTCCTGTGACCGGAGGCTGGGGGAGCTCCTCCCGAGGTTGAGTCGTGCTTGAAAGAGGTGGCGTAGTTGATGGCTTGAAGATCCGCTCCTCAAAGATGCCTGGCTCCTGTGGTTGCTGCTTGGACACTCTCCTGGTGATGTCGTCGGACTCCTTGTTGGTGCCCCGTGGTACGTGCTGCAGCTCCAGGCCTGAGAACTGTTTCTCCATCTTGTGCACCTCTGTGAGGTAGGCCTCCATATGCTCATCCTTCGGCTCGTACACCTTGTTGGAGAAGTTGAGTTGTGAGTCGCCTCTGACGGTGAGGCGCTTCACCCCTAGAGCCGCCGTAGCCTTCAGGCCAGCTGTGAGGCCTTCGCATTCTACGATATTGTTGGAGACCTTCTCGTCGTGCTGAAAGCAGAGTTGCACGAACTAGTAGAGCTTGTCCTGGGTGGGCGAGATGAGCACTGCTCCAGTCCCCGTGCCCTGGTGCGCGAAGGCACCATCGAAGTACATGACCCAGCCGTCCGGAGCCTCACTTCCTGGGGAGGTGGACCAGTCTTCTCCTTCCTCAAGTGTCGGGGCATCCATCCATTCCGCCACAAAGTCAGCGAGTGTGGCCCCCTTGATGACCCTAGTAGTGCTGAACTCTAACTGGAATGCTCGCAACTCGATGTTCCACTCAGCGACCCTTCCGGCCGAGTTAGGGCTCCTAAGCACCCTCTCCAATGGGTAGGCTGAGACGACCTTGATGGGGTGGCCCTGGAAGTAGTGTCGGAGTTTGTGTGAGACCACTAGGAGTGCGAGCAGGAGTTTCTGAGGCATGGGGTAGCGTGCCCTCGCGTCCCGTAGTACGGCGCTGACAAAGTACACCATGTGTTCGACGAGGGCCAGGACACTGTCGAGGCTCGAGTCCTGCGGAGATCAGGGCATATCCTGAGGTGGGAGGATCCCTGAGACCTGATTGTCCTCGGGGGCTTTTGCGATGCCGCCCTGCTGAGCTTGAGCTTCCACCGCTGATGCCTTTGTTGCACCTTCCTGGCCCCGCGCCACTTCAGCCCTGGCTTGGCGTGGTGCGCCCGCGGCTTGGCGCTCCTCCCGAACCGCCACCAACGCCGCACTGTCGGAGTACGGGGTGGCAGCAAGGTAGAGTACCAGAGGCTCGAGGGGAC
>NC_041382.1:240914024-240932409 GCF_002162155.2 Triticum dicoccoides | reverse complement strand
GGCCTCCGGGTTCCACTCGAATGGGCCCTTCTTCTTCATGAGATTGAAGAAAGGTAAGGAGCGCTCTCCTAATTTGGAGATGTAACGCCCTAACGAGGTCACCCCCCCTGCTAGCTTCTTCATCTCTTTGAGGGTCTGTGGTGGGCACATGTCCTCGATGGCCTTGATCTTCTCTGGGTTAGCCTCGATCCCTCTGTGGGATACGAGGAATCCCAGCAGCTTGCCGGAGGGGACGCCAAACACGCACTTCTTCGGGTTGAGCCTCAAGTTCACTTGGCGCAGGATCTCGAAGGTCTCCTCCAAGTCTTAAATCAATGTCCTTGCCTCGCGAGACTTGACCACTATGTCATCGACGTAGGCCTCTGCGTTTCTCACAAGCTAACGCCCCAGAGCAATGTGCATCAACCGCTGAAATGTCGTACCCGCGTTGCGCAGCCCGAAGGGCATGCAGGTGTACCAGTACAACCCACATGGTGTCAGGAAGGCCGTCTTCTCCACATCTTCCACTGCCATCTTGATTTGATGATACCCTGAGAACGCATCCAGGAAGCACAACAGGTCACACTCGGTGGTGTAGTCGACAATCTGGTCGATGCGCGGGAGTGGGAACGGATCTTGGGGGCAGGCTTTGTTAAGATTGGTGAAGTCGACGCACATCCGTTCCTTTTCGCCTTTTTCGGCACTACGACTGGGTTCGCCAGCCATTGGGGGTATCGGACCTCCCGGATGGCACCTGCCTCTTCCAGCTTGTGTGTCTCTTCGACAATGAAGGCCTGCTTCTCAATGGACTGCTGTCTTGCTCACTGCTTCGTTGGGGCACACCCTTAGATGATGTTGTATCACCTCCCTCGGGACCCCTACCAGCTGATTGGGCTCCCACGCGAATATCTCCTTGTTAGCACGCAAGAACCTCACCAGGGCTTCTTCTTGTTCTAGGTCAAGGCCGGCTCCAATTGTGAAGGTGGCTCCTGAAGACCCGTCCTCGCTGACCGGTGCCTGCTTGGTTTCCGCATTGTCTTGGGTGAACATCTGCTTCTTCTTGGTTGGCGCGGCCTCCTTGGCCGCAGGGCACCGGCATCGGCGGGTTGTGCTGCTGCCGCGGTCTTGAAGGCGAGCCCGAGCACCGTCGCGGCCTCCTTAGTGTCTCCCTTGGTGGTGAGGACGCCCTTGCTCCCTGGAATCTTCATGAGGTTGTAAGCCGGGTGAGTCGCCGCCATGAACTAAGCGAGAGCCGGGTACCTGAGGATGGCATTGTATGGGAACCGATGCGAGTGATGTCGAAGTCCACAAGCTCGGTGCGATAGTTGTCGCGCGTGCCAAAGGTGATAGGGAGGCGGATCCGCCCCAGGGAGTGGGCAGCTCCACCACCCACTCCCGAGAAGGGCTTGCTGAGGCCGAGCCGCTCGAGTGGCATGTGGAGAAGGCTGAAGGCTTCTACAGAGAGCAAGTTGAGGCAGGGATGATGCAGCAAAGTAGCGTAAGTATTTCCCTCTGTTTTTGAGAACCAAGGTATCAATCCAGTAGGAGGCTACGCGCAAGTCCCTCGTACCTGCACAAAACAAATAAATCCTCGCAACCAACGCGCTAAGGGGTTGTCAATCCCTACACGGCAACTTACGAGAGTGAGATCGAATAGATATGATAAGATAATATTTTTGGTATTTTTATGATAAAGATGCAAAGTAAAATAAAAGCAAAGCAAAAGGAAAAGGAAATAACTAATTATTGGTAGATTAATATGATGAAGATAGACCCAGGGGCCATAGGTTTCACTAGTGGCTTATCTCAAGAGCATAAGTATTCTACGGTGGGTGAACAAATTACTATTGAGCAATTGACAGAATTGAGCATAGTTATGAGAATATCTAGGTATGATCATGTATATAGGCATCACGTTCGAGACAAGTAGACCGACTCCTGCCTGCATCTACTACTATTACTCCACTCATCGACCGCTATCCAGCATGCATCTAGAGTATTAAGTTAATGAAAATAGAGTAACGCCTTAAGAAAGATGACATGCTGTAGAGGGATAAACTCATGCAATATGATGAAAACTCGATCTTTTTATCCACGATGGAAACAATACAATACGTGTCTTGCTGCCTCTACTATCACTGGGAAAGGACACCACAAGCTTAAACCCAAAGCTAAGCACTTCTCCCGTTGCAAGAAAGATCAACCTAGTAGTCCAAACCAAACTGATCATTCGAAGAGACTTGCAAAGATAACAAATCATACATAAAATAATTCAGAGAAGATTCAAATATTGTTCATAGATAGACTTGATCATAAACCCACAATTCATCGATCTCAACAAACACATCGCAAAAAGAAGATTACATCGAATAGATATCCACAAGAGAGGGGGAGAACATTGTATTGAGATCCAAAAAGAGAGAAGAATCCATCTAGCTAGTAACTATGGACCCGTAGGTCTGAGGTAAACTACTCACACTTCATCGGAGGGACTATGGTGTTGATGTAGAAGCCCTCTATGATCGATGCCCCCTCCGGTGGAGCTCCGGAATAGGCCCCAAAATGGAATCTAGTGGATACAGAAAGTTGCGGCGTTGGAATTAGGGTTTTGGCTCCGTATCAGATCATTTGGGGGTACGTAGGTATATATAGGTGGAAGGAGTACGCCGGTGCAGCAACAGGGGGGCCACGAGGGTGGAGGGCGCGCTTGGGGGGGGGGGGGTAGGCGCGCCCCCTACCTCGCGGCCTCCTCTTTTGTGTCTTGATGTAGGGTCCATGTCACCTAGGTCTTGTTCGTTGAGAAAATCACGTTCCCGAAGGTTTCATTCTGTTTGGACTCCGTTTGATATTCCTTTTCTTCGAAACCCTGAAATAGACAAAAAACAACAATTCTGGGCTGGGCCTCCCGTTAGTAGGTTAGTCCCAAAAATAATATAAAAGTGGATAATAAAGCCCAATAATGTCCAAAACAGTAGATAATATAACATGGAGCAATAAAAAATTATTGATATGTTGGAGACATATCAAGCATCCCCAAGCTTAATTCATGCTCGTCCTTGAGTAGGTAAATGATAAAAATAGAATTTTTGATGCAGAGTGCTACTTGGCATAATTTTGATATAATTCTTGTTAATTGTGGCATGAATATTCAGATCTGAAAGATTCAAGACAAAAGTTCATATTGACATAAAAATAATAATACTTCAAGCATACTAACTAACCAATTATGTCTTCTCAAAATAACATGGCCAAAGAAAGTTCACCCCTACAAAATCAGATAGTTTAGTAATGTTTCATTTTCGTCACACAAGAATGCTCTCATCATGCACAACCCCGATGACAAGCCAAGCAATTGTTTCATACTTTAGTAATCTCAAACCTATCCACTTTCACGCAATATATGAGCACGAGCCATGGACATAGCACTATGGGTGGAATAGAATATAATGAGGGGGGTTATGTGGAGAAGTCAAAAAAGGAGAAAGTCTCACATCAATGAGGCTAATCAATGAGCTATGGAGATGCCCATCGATTGATGTTAATGCAAGGAGTAGGGATTCCAATGCAACGGATGCACTAGAGCTATAAATGTATGAAAGCTCAACAAAAGAAACTAAGTGGGTGTGCATCCAACTTGCTTTCTCACGAAGACCTAGGGCACTTGAGGAGGCCCATTGTTGGAATATACAAGCCAAGTTCTATAATGAAAAATTCCCACTAGTATATGAAAATGACAAAACAAGAGACTCTCTATCATGAATATTACGGTGCTAGTTTGAAGCACAAGTGTGGCAAAGGATAGTAACATTGTCCCTTCTCTCTTTTTCTCTCATTTTTTATTTGGCCTTTCTCCCCTTTTTTATATGGACTTTCTCTCCTTTTTTATAATTCCTCACTTGGGACAATGCTCTAGAAAATGATGATCATCACACTTCTATTTATTTACAACTCAATGATTACAACTCGATACTAGAACAAAAGATGACTCTATATGAATGCCTCTGGCGGTGTACTGGGATATGCAATGGACCAAGAGTGACATGTATGAAAGAATTATGAACGGTGGCTTTGCCACAAATACTATGTCAACTACATGATCATGCTAAGCAATATGACAATGATGAATGTGTCATGATAAACGGAATGGTGGAAAGTTGCATGGCAATATATCTCGGATTGGCTATGGAAATGCCATAATAGGTAGGTATGGTGGCTGTTTTGAGGAAGATATAAGGAGGTTTATGTGTGAAAGAGCGTATCATATCACGGGGTTTGGATGCACCAGCGAAGTTTGCGCCAGCTCTCAATGTGAGAAAGGGCAATGCACGGTACCGAAGAGGCTAGCAAGGATGGAAGGGTGAGAGTGCGTATAATCCATGGACTCAACATTAGTCATAAAGAACTCACATATTTATTGCAAAAATCTACAAGTCATCAAAAACCTCGGAACTACGCGCATCCTCCGAGGGGGATAGATTGGTAGGAAAAGACCATCGCTCGTCCCCGACCGCCACTCATAAGGAAGACAATCAAATAACACCTCATGTTTCAAATTTGTTACATAACGTTTACCATACGTGCATGCTACGGGACTTGCAAACTTCAACACAAGTATTTCACAATTTCACAACTACTCAACTAGCACGACTTTGATATTATTACCTCCATATCTCAAAACAATCATCAAGCATCCAACTCCATTTAGTATTCAAAACACTCATAAGAAAATTTTACTAATCTTGAATACCTACCATATTAGGATTTTAAGAAAATTACTATGATATTTAAGACTCTCAAAATAATCTAAGTGAAGCATGAGAGATCAATAATTTCTATAAAACAAATCCACCACCGTGCTCTAAAAGATGTAAGTGAAGTACTAGAGCAAAACTATATAACTCAAAAGATATAAGCGAAGCACATATTGTATTCTAACAAATTCCAAATCATGTATGGATCTCTCAAAAGGTGTGTACAGAAAGGACGATTATGCTAAAATGAAAAGCAAAGACTCAAATCATACAAGACTCTCCAAGCAAAACACATATCATGTGGTGAATAAAAATATAGCTCCAAGTAAAGTTACCGATAGAAGTAGACGAAAGAGGGGATGCCTTGCGGGGCATCCCAAAGCTTTGGATTTTAGGTGTCCTTATATTATATTGGGGTTGCCATGGGCATCCCCAATCTTAGGCTCTTTCCACTCCTTTTTCCATAATCCATCAAATCTTTACCGAAAACTTGAAAACTTCACAACACAAAACTCAAAGTAGAAAATCTTGTGAGCTCCGTTAGCGAAAGAAAACAAAAGATCACTTCAAGGTACTTTAATGAACTCATTATTTATTTATATTGGTGTTAAACCTACTGTATTCCAACTTCTCTATGGTTTATAAACTATTTTACTAGCCATAGATTCATCAAAATAAGCAAACAACACACGAAAAACAGAATCTGTCAAAAACAGAACAGTCTATAGTAATTTGTAGGTAGCGCAAGATCTGGAAGCCCAAAAATTCTAAAATAAATTTCCAGGCGTGTAGAATTTATCTATTAATCATATGAAAAAAGAATTAACTAAATAGAGTTTTCCAAATAAAAATAAAAACAGTTCTCGTGAGCGCTAAAGTTTCTGTTTTTTACAGCAAGTTTAACAAGACTTTCCCCAAGTCTTCCCAACGGTTCTACTTGGCACAAACACTAATTAAACACAATAAACACAACCAAAACAGAGGCTAGATAAATTATTTATTACTAAACAGGATAAAAAAGAAAGGAATAAAAATAAAATTGGCTTGCCTCCCAACAAGCGCTATCGTTTAACGCCCCTAGCTAGGCATAACAAGCAATGATAGATCTAGGTATTGCCATCTTTGGTAGGCAATCCATAAGTGACTCTCATAATATATTCATAAGGTAATTTAATTTTCTTTCTAGGAAAGTGTTCCATGCCTTTCCTTAACGTAAATTGGAATCTAATATTTCCATCCTTCATATCAATAATTGCACCAATCGTTCTAAGGAAAGGTCTACCAAGAATAATAGGACATGAAGGATTGCAATCTATATAAAGAACAATAAAATCTACGGGCACATAATTCCTATTTGCAACAATAAGAACATAATTAATTCTTCCCATAGGTTTCTTAATAGTGGAATCCATAAGGTGCAAGTTTAGGGAGCAATCATCAAAATCACGGAAACCTAACAAATCACACAAATTCTTTGGAATCGTGGAAACAATAGCACCCAAATAACATAAAGCATAGCATTCATGATCTTTAATTTTAATTTTAATAGTTGGTTCCCACTCATCATAAAGTTTTCTAGGGATAGAAACTTCCAATTCAAGTTTGTCTTCATAAGATTGCATCAAGGCATCAACGGTATGTTTAGTGAGCGCTTTATTTTGACTATAAGCATGAGGAGAATTTTGCACGGATTGCAACAAGGAAATACAATCAATCAGAGAGCAATTTTCATAATTAAATTCCTTGAAATCCAAAATAGTGGGTTTAGCAACATCTAGGGTTTTAATTTCTTCAATCCCACTTTTATCAGTTTTAGCATCAAGATCTAAAAACTCTGAATTCTTGGAACGCCTTCTAGGTAAAGGTGGATCATATTCAGTCCCATCATTATGAAGATTCATATTGCAAAACAAAGATTTAACAGGGGACACATCAATAACTTTTAGATCTTCATCTTTATTTTCATAGCAACTAGAAGAACACGCTCTTATAAAGGCATCTTTCTTAGCATGCATCCTAGCGGTTCTTTCTTTGCACTCATCAATCGAAATTCTCATGGCTTTGAGAGACTCATTGATATCATGCTTAGGTGGAATAGATCTAAGTTTCAAAGAATCAACATCAAGAGAAATCCTATCAACGTTCCTAGCTAACTCATCAATCTTAAGCAATATTTCTTCAATCATAGCACTGAAATTCTTTTGCGCAGTAATAAATTATTTAATATTAGATTCAAAATAAGAGGGCATTTTATTATAATTTCCATAACAATTGTTGTAGGAATTACCATAATTATTAGAGGGATTACTAGGATAAGGCCTAGGATTGAAATTTCCTCTATACGCGTTGTTACCAAAAAAATTCCTACCAACAAAATTCACATCCATAGATTCATTATTATTCTCAATCAAGGTATACAAGGGCATATCATTAGGATCAGAAGAAACACTCTTACTAGCAAATAATTTCATAAGTTCATCCATCTTTCCACTCAAAACATTAATTTCTTCTATCGCATGCACCTTTTTATTAGTAGATCTTTCAGTATGCCATTGAGAACAATTAACCATAATATTATCTAGGAGTTTAGTAGGTTCTCCTAAAGTGATTTCCATAAAAGTGCCTCCCGCGGCCGAATCTAAAAGATTTCTAGAAGCAAAATTCAATCCGGCATAAATTTTTTGTATAATCATCCACAAATTCAAACCATGAGTGGGGCAATTACGTATCATTAATTTCATTCTCTCCCAAGCTTGTGCAACATGTTCATGCTCAAGTTGCTTAAAATTCATAATATCGTTTCTAAGAGAGATGATCTTAGCGGGTGGAAAATACTTAGAGATAAAAGCATCTTTGCACTTATTCCATGAATCAATACTATTCTTCGGCAAAGACGAAAATCAAGCTTTAGCACAATCTCTAAGCGAAAAAGGAAATAGCTTCAATTTAACAATATCATTATCCACATCTTTCTTCTTTTGCATATCACACAAATCAATGAAGCTATTAAGTTGGGTAGCGTCATCTTCACTAGGAAGGCCGGAAAACAGAACTTTCATGACAAGATTCAGCAAAGCAGTATTAATTTCACAAGATTCAGCATCGGTAAGAGGAGCAATTGGAGTAATAATAAAATCATTGTTGTTGGTATTGGTGAAGTCACACAATTTAGTGTTATCTTGAGCCATCGCGACAAGCAAGCAAACTAACACACAAGCAAAAAAAAGCAAGCGGGCAAAAAGAGGCAAATGGGAAAGAGAAGGAGGATAGAGAGAGAGAGAGAGCGAATAAAACGGCAAGGGTGAAGTGGGGGAGAGGAAAACGGGAGGCAAATGGCAAATAATGTAATGCGGGAGATAAGGGTATGTGATGGGTACTTGGTATATTGACTTTCGCATAGACCTCCCCGACAACAGCGCCAGAAATCCTTCTTGCTACCTCTTGAGCACTGCGTTGGTTTTCCCCGAAGAGGAATGGATGAAGCAGAAAAGTAGCGTAAGTATTTCCCTCAGTTTTTGAGAACCAAGGTATCTATCCAGTAGGAGGTTGCGTGCGAGTCCCTCGTACCTGCACAAAACAAATAAATCCTCGCAACCAACGCGATAAGGGGTTGTCAATCCCTACACAGCCACTTACGAGAGTGAGATATGATAGATATGATAAGATAATATTTTTGGTATTTTTATGATAAAGATGCAAAGTAAAATAAAAGCAAAGTAAAAGCAAAAGGAAATAACTAGGTATTGGTAGATTAATATGATGAAGATAGACCCGGGGGCCATAGGTTTCACTAGTGGCTTCTCTCAAGAGCATACGTATTCTACGGTGTGTGAACAAATTACTGTTGAGCAATTGACAGAATTGAGCATAGTTATGAGAATATCTAGGTATGATCATGTATATAGGCATCACGTTCAAGACAAGTAGACCGACTCCTGCCTGCATCTACTACTATTACTCAACTCATCGACCGCTATATAGCATGCATCTAGAGTATTAAGTTAATGAAAACAGAGTAACGCCTTAAGCAAGATGACATGATGTAGAGGGATTAACTCATGCAATATGATGAAAACCCCATCTTGTTATCCTCGATGGCAACAATACAATATGTGCCTTGCTGCCCCTACTGTCACTAGGAAAGGACACCGCAAGATTGAACCCAAAGCTAAGCACTTCTCCCATTGCAAGAGAGATCAATCTAGTAGGACAAACCAGACTGATAATTCGAAGAGACTTGCAAAGATAACCAATGATACATAAATGAATTCAGAGAATATTCAAATATTATTCATAGATAGACTTGATCGTAAACCCACAATTCATCGGTCTCAACAAACACACCGCGAAAAGAAGATTACATCGAATAGATCTCCACAAGAGAGGGGGAGAACATTGTATTGAGATCCAAAAAGAGAGAAGAAGCCATCTAGCTACTAACTACGAACCCGTAGGTCTGAGGTAAACTACTCACACTTCATCGGAGGGGCTATGGTGTTGATGTAGAAGCCCTCCGTGATCGATGCCCCCTTCGGCGGAGCTCCGAAACAGGCCCCAAGATGGGATCTCCTGTATATAGAAAATTGTGGCGGTGGAATTAGGGTTTTGGCTCCGTATCTCATCGTTTGGGGGTACGTAGGTATATATAGGAGGAAGGAGTACGTCGATGGAGCAACAGGGAGCCCACGAGGGTGGAGGGCGCGCCCCTACCTCGTTGCCTCCTCTTTTGTGTCTTGACGTAGGGTCCAAGTCTCTTGGGTCTTGTTCGTTGAGAAAATCACGTTCCCGAAGGTTTCATTCCGTTTGGACTCCGTTTGATATTTCTTTTCTTCGAAACCCTAAAATAGGCCACAAAAAGCAATTCTGGGATGGGCCTCCAGTTAATAGGTTTGTCCCAAAAATAATATAAAAGTGGATAATAAAGCCCAATAATGTCCAAAACAGTAGATATAGCATGGAGCAATCAAAAATTATAGATACGTTGGAAACGTATCACACCGCCTTTGATGAGGGTCTTGGTGACAGCCACGTTGCAGATGGTGGGTGTGCAGAGCATCGGGAGCATTCCGGAGCCGGCAGTGGAGTCGGGGTGGTCTTTTGAGCCGAAGGTGAGGTCGGCCTCTGGCGTAGCCCAACCAGGCGGAGCCCCCGGGTGCCTAGAGGTGGCCCCGATCCGACGGAGGAACGGCTTGGCGTGGCAGTCTGACAGTGGTGCTTGAGAGCCGCCCAGCAGGGCCGCGACTGCGTGGTGCGTCGGCACCGCATAGTGAGCAGTGAAGAGGTCGCGGAGCTCCTCCCAAGATGCCACCGTGGATCCGGGAAGGTTGAGCAGCCAGGCACGCGGCTCGCCGGCGAGGGCCATGGGAAACCAGTTGGCCATGACCTTGTCATCACCCCCGACTTCGAGGACGGCCTCCTTGTACATCAGCGGGAAAGCTGACGGGTCCGCTGCACCGTCATAGCGTGGTGGCATCTCCGGCCTGAACTTGGGAGGCCACTGCACCCGCCGCAGGGCGTGGGCCAGGGCTTGGAGCCCCTTGGCCCTGTCGTCCATGCTGACTGTCGGAGTCGGCAGCTGGGCACCTGCCATGTGGGCGAAGCACGGTGGCGACAGAGTGAAAATTGACGGAGGGGAAGCTACGCCGCACCCCTACCTGGCGCGCCAAATGTCGGATGTTGGGTTCCGGAAAACCCTTAAGGTTCGAACCCAGGGTGTGTGCGAAGTCTCTTCCTCCCACCGATCTACGCCCTAGCTCGCTAAGATCTCGTGGACGAACTCGATGAACTCGCAACACAGAAAGACACAAGATTTATACTGGTTCGGGCCACCGTTGTCGTGTAGTACCCTACTCCAGTGTGGTGGTTGTGGATTGCCTCTTGGGATAATGATGAATAATACAAGGGGAAGAACAACCTCCTGAGAGTGAGGTGTTCTCGTGCTTGGCTAACTTGTGTGTGTGGGGATGATCTTCAGGTTCTCCCCTGCCTATGGTGGTGGCTAGTCCTATTTATAGAGGCCCTGGTCCGCTTCCCAAATATTGAGCGGGAAGGGAGCCAACAACGGCGGGCATTTTTTAAGGGGGAGAGCTAGTACAAGCTATCCTGACAAAGGTGGTCTCTCCCTGCGAAAGGCTCTGGTGGTGACGCAATATTGGGCTCCACAATGACCTCTATCTTGCCGTCCTTCTGGTCTTGGTCTTATTGCACCGATATGGCAACCTTTTCCTGATGCCTCGGTACTCCTCGCCTGCACTGGCCTCCTTAGCACCAAAGACGAAACAAGGACGCTGCGCTGATAACCCACAAGTATAGGGGATCGCAACAGTTTTCGAGGGTAGAGTATTCAACCCAAATTTATTGATTCGACACGAGGGGAGCTAAAGAATATTCTCAAGTATTAGCAGTTGAGTTGTCAATTCAACCACACCTGGAAACTTAATATTTGCAGCAAAGTGTTTAGTAGCAAAGTAATATGATAGTAGTGGTAATGGTAGCAAAAGGTAACAGTAGCAAAAGTAATTTTTTGGTATTTTGTAGTGATGATAGCAATAGCAACGGAAAAGTAAATAAGTGAAGAACAATATATGGAAAGCTCGTAGGCAATGGATCGGTGATAGAGTATTATGCCGGATGCGGTTCATCATGTAATAGTCATAACCTAGGGTGACACAGAACTAGCTCCAGTTCATCAATGTAATGTAGGCATGTATTTCGAATATAGTCATACGTGCTTATGGAAAAGAACTTGCATGACATCTTTTGTCCTACCCTCCCGTGGCAGCGGGGTTCTAATGGAAACTAAGGGATATTAAGGCCTCCTTTTAATAGAGTACCGGAACAAAGCATTAGCACATAGTGAAAACATGAACTCCTCAAACTATGGTCATCACCAGTAAGTATCCCGATTATTGTCACTTCGCGGTTAACGGATCATAACACATAATAGGTGACTATAGACTTGCAAGATAGGATCAAGAACTCTCATATATTGATGAAAACATAATAGGTTCAGATCTGAAATCATGGCACTCGGGCCCTAGTGACAATCATTAAGCATAACAAAGTCATAGCAACATCAATTTCAGAACATAGTGGTTACTAGGGACGAAACCTAACAAAACTAACTCGATGACATGATAGATCCCATCCAACCCATCACCGTCCAGCAAGCCTACGATGGAATTACTCACGCACGGCGGTGAGCATCATGAAATTGGTGATGGAGGATGGTTGATGATTACGATGGCGACGGATTCCCTTCTCCGGAGCCCCGAACGGACTCCAGATCAGCCCTCCTTAGAGGTTTTAGGGCTTGGCGGCGGCTCCATATCGTAAACCACGATGAATTCTTCTCTCTGATTTTTTTCTCCCCGAAACACAATATATAGAGTTGGAGTTGGAGTCGGAGAGGCACTAGGGGGCCCACGAGGTAGGGGGTGCGCCCCCACCCTCGTGGACAGGTGGTGGGCCTCCTGGCCTTCATCTTTTGTAGGTATTTTTTATATTTTCCAAAAAGTTTCCCCGTGAAGTTTCAGGTCATTCTGAGAACGTTTGTTTCTGCACATAAATAACACCATGGTAATTCTGCTGAAAACAGCGTCAGTCCGGGTTAGTTCCATTCAAATCATGCAAGTTAGAGTCCAAAACAAGGGCAAAAGTGTTTGGAAAAGTAGATACGATGGAGACGTATCAACTCCCCCAAGCTTAAACCTTTGCTTGTCCTCAAGCAATTCAGTTGATAAACTGAAAGTGATAAAGAAAAACTTTTACAAACTCTATTTGCTCTTGTTGTTGTAAATATGTGAATCTCGGATGACAACACTTTCTCAAAAAAATCATAATATGATATAACAAGATGGTATCTCGCTAGCCCTTTCTGAGACCACAAAACATAAATGCAGAGCACCTTTAAAGACCAAGGACTGACTAGACATTGTAATTCATGGTAAAAGAGATCCAGTCAAGTCATACTCAATGTAAACTAACAGTAATGAATGCAAATGACAGCGGTGCTCTCCAACTGGTGCTTTTTTATAAGAAGATGATGACTCAACATGAAAGTAAATAGATAGGCCCTTCGCAGAGGGAAGAAGGGATTTGTAGAGGTGCCAGAGCTTGGTTTTGAAACAGAGGTGAATAATATTTTGAGCGGTATACATTCATTGTCAACATAACAACCAAGAGATGGAAAATATCGTCCATGCTACACACATTATAGGCGGTTCCCAAACTGAATGGTAAAGTTTATACTCCCCCTTCCACCAACAAGCACCAATCCATGGCTTGCCCGAAACAACGAGTGCCTCCAACTAACAAGAGTCCCAGGGGGAGTTTTGTTTGCAATTATTTTGATTTAGTTTGCATAAAGCATGGGACTGGGCATCCCGGTGACCAGCCATTTATCTCGTGAGTGAGGAGCGGAGTCCACTCCTCTTGAGAATAACCCATCTAACATGGAAGATACGGACAACCCTATTTGATACATGAGCTATTCAAGCATACAAAACAGGATATTTATTTGAAGGTTTAGAGTTTGGCACATACAAATTTACTTGGAACGGCAGATAGATACCGTATATAGGTAGGTATGGTGGACTCATTTGAAATAACTTTGGGGTTTATGGAGTTGGATGCACAAGCAGTATTCCCGCTTAGTACAGGTGAAGGCTAGCAAAAGACTGGGAAGCGACCAGCTAGAGAGTGACAACAGTCATTAACATGCATTAAAATTAATCAATGCTGAATGCAAGCATGAGTAGGATATAATCCACCATGAACATAAATATCATGAAGGCTATGTTAATTTTGTTTCAACTACATGCGTAAACATGTGCCAAGTCGAGTCACTTAAATCATTCAAAGGAGGATACCACCCTATCATACCACATCATGACCATTCTCATAGCATCACTACTAGGAAAAGGGCTATAGATGATATGGACACTAATGGCGCACCAGACATGTGGTGCACCACTACTATATATCAGTGGCGCACCGGGTGCGCCACTACTAACATATTTTTTTTTCCAAAAATACTAATGGCGCACCAGGGAACAGTGCACCATTACTAGTTTATGCAATAATGGCGAACCACTCACCACGTGCGCCACTACTATCATTTTTTTACAAAACTACTAATGGCGGACCACCAGCTGGTGCGCCATTAGTAACCAGGGTTACTAATGGCGCATTTGTAGGTGGTGCGCCATCAGTAACCTGGGACCAGCTAGATATTTTGGACAGCCACCTACACACTCAATTTCCCCACTTCATTCTCTCCACCTCCTCCTCCAAGCTTGTCTTGGCTGCCTCCTCCTCCTCACCTCATTTGCACCATAGATTCATCCAAATTAAGTGGTTAAATTACCTTTTTTGATTAGTAAGTAAGAGGAAAACTTTCTTTATGTTGTAGATCTACTTTTTTCTCCCTCCAACAATGTGCACATGCACTTTTTATGGCCTAGCTAGATCTATGTATGTTTTGGTGTTGCATATGCTTGTGGTGTTGCATATATGTTTGTGTTTGCAGGTACCGGTATTTCAAATTTGGTAGTTGCGAATATTTTGCCGAAATGTTGATTCATTTCCGTTTCGGCGAGAATTTTGGCACTATGCATTCTTTTTGGTCCTATTTTTAGGGAAAGTCATGCCAAATTTTTTCTTGGTTCTAAAATATCGTTTTGCTATACCCCGCATGCGACCATGGTCCGCATGATGACTGAAGGCATCGTGAATAGGTTTTTGAGCTCCGGGAAGGCCAGATGCTTCAAAAGAACGAGACGGAGATAAGATGTACGTGTCGAAGATGCAAGCTGAAGAGCCTTATTGCGGACCCGGATTCCAGGCAGGTGCGGGACCACCTGCTCTTGCGTGGTTTCATGGATGGCTATCGGTGGCAAGGTGATGAAGATGACTATGAAATCGTCTATGGGGGCCGGGCAAGAAATGAGGAAGGGCAGCAAGACAACCACCGTGGCGAGGGCGGGCGAGAAGATGAAGAATCTACAGGACATGATCACGACGGTGATGCTGTACACGGTCATCATGTAGAAGATGCCGGACATGATGATGAGGAAGATGAAGATGTCGGAGAATACGACAATGGACCATCGATGGACTGGGTGCAGGACCCTCATTTCAAGAGCTGCTTCTCAAGCAGACGGATAACGCAAGAGCTGCCGCCCGAGAGAAAGCCAAGCTGGATCAACTAGAGATAGACGCGGTTACTCCATTGTATGAAGGATGCAGGCCCGAGGATACCCGCCTGAAAGTACCGCTCATGGCTTTGGAGATGAAGGTAAAACACAAAATGACCGACGCATGCTTCGACGAGAACATGTCATTCTGGCACGAACGTCTTCCCAAGGGGAACAAGTACCCGACCAGTTTCAAGGAGGTGAAGAAAATCGTGTGTCCTCTGGATTTACCGCACGCGAAATACCATGTGTGCATGAACAATTGCATCATTTATCGGGACGAGCACGCGGAGTGTACCATATGTCCAGTGTGCGGCGTCACTCTATACAAGAAGAGGAAGAACACTCCTCGAAAAGTGGTGTGGTACTTTCCGATCACTCCTCGTCTGCAGCGGTATTTCGCGGACCCTAAGCTAGCAAAGCTCCTGCGTTGGCACGCGGATAGGGAGGAGAAGAAGCAAGAAGATGACAGAAATGATCCGGAGATAAATGTAAAAGACAAGATGCTGAGTCACCCTAAGGATGCGAGCCAGTGGCAAGCGTTGAACTTCGAACACCCAGAATTTGGGGACGATCCAAGGAACATCGTGCTGGGCGCGAGCACTGATGGAGTCAATCTGTTTGGCAGCCAGAGAAGCACACATAGCACCTGGCCTGTGTTTGTGTGGATGTACAACCTTCCCCCTAGTTGTGCATTTAGAGGAACTACATTCACATGAGTATGCTAATTGAAGGGCCAAAACAACCAGGGAACGACAACAATCTGTATCTGGGGCTGTTGAAAGAGGAGCTAGACACGCTGTGGAAAATGCCAGCCAATACGTGGGATGCCACAGAGAATGAATATTTCCCCATGAGAGCCGCACTACTCACGACGGTGCACGACTATCTCGGTTAGGGATATCTCGCGGGGCAGGTGGTCCACGGATTTTGTAGATGCGTCAGGTGCATGGATGACACAACATAGTGCCAACTAGATAGAGATCCTGGGTCTTTGAAAACCGTGTTCATGGGACATCGAAGGTGGCTTCGCGACGATGACCCATGGAGAAAACGCAAGGATCTATTCGATGGTGAAACCGAACCCCGAAGACGCCCGCGTACGAGGAGCGGTGAGGAAATAGACGAGCTATTGAAAAATTGGAAAGATTACCCACTACCGGGAAAGAAGCAAAAGGCGCCAGAGCCGGGAAAGAAGCAAAAGGCGCCAGAGCCGCTAGTGAAGGTATGGAAAACAAGGTCTGTTTTCTGGGACTTTCCGTACTAGAAGATCCACCGTGTGCCTCACAACCTTGGTGTCATGCATATCATGAAGAACGTGTGCGAGAGTCTACTTGGTACCCTGCTCAACATGCCAGAGAGGACCAAAGATGGGCCGAAAGCAAGGGCAGACTTGAAATCAATGGGCATCAGGGAGGAGCTTCACGCTAATGATGATGATGATGATGATGATGATGATGAGGCGCAGCAGGACACCAAAAGTTGTCGCAAAGGCAAAAAGGCCAAGAAGACCGGAAAGTCGTCGCAAAGGCAAAAATGCCAAGAAGTCCCGCGTGCTTCACTCTAAGTCAGGAGGAGATCAAGCAGTTTTTCACCTGCCTCATAGGAGTAAAACTTCCTTACGGTTAAGAGGGGAAGATAAGTAGATACCTAGACCCAGCGAAGCAGAAGTTCAGCGGGATGAAGTATCACGACTGTCAAGTGCTGATGATGCATATAATTCCAGTTGCAATCCGTGGGATCATGGACGCGCACGTCCGTGAAACGCTTTTTGGCCTATGCAACTTTTTCGACGTCATCTCTTGGAAGTCGGTTGGCGTGAGGCAACTCAGAAGTCTACAGGAAGAGATCGTGGTGATACTATGCGAGCTTGAGATGAACTTCCCGCACGCATTCTTCGACGTTATGGTGCATCTGCTGGTCCGTATCGTGGAGGATATCATCCAACTCGGGCCGACGTTCCTGCACAGCATCATTCCGTTCAAAAGGATGAATGGTGTCATCAAAGGATACGTTCGCAACATGTCACGTCCAGAGGGAAGCATAGCCAGGGGCTTTCTGACCGAAGAGTGCATCTCCTACTACACGAATTATCTAGGCATCAAGAACCCCGTTGGTCTGCCCGTCAACAGGCACCTCGGCAGTCTCGCTGGATGGGGTCACCGCGAAATGCATGTCGACTTCGAGGGTCGACTCGCCAACTTTGAAAGAGCAAACCTAGTCGCGCTACAACACATAGACGTGGTCGATCCTTGGGTGGTAGAGCACAAAACCTTTATTGAGAAGACGTACAATGACCGAGGCCAACAGAGGACGGACGGAGATATAATCAAAGAGCACAACTCATGTTTCACGTGTTGGTTCAAGAAGAATCTTCTCTCGTACCCTTTACATGAGGATTCTTCTGCGGAAGAAAAACTCATATTCGCCTTGTCACAGGGCGCCGAGCACAACCTGATGACCTATGAGGCATACGATGTCAACAGCTACACATTCTACACCGAGGACAAGGACATGAAGAGCGATGGTTATCAGAACTCCGGGGTAACGATGGAATCATACGCCGGTAACGACAATGACAGATACTACGGAAGGATCGAGGAGATCTTGGAGCTGAGCTACGCTAGAGAGAAGGTCCTGATGTTCCGTGTCAGATGGGCCAAGAGCGTCCTAAATGAAGACCGGTATTTCACCACCATGGTTATACCCGAAGCCAAATCCAAGACCGCGGGCGCAAACATCACAGCGAAAAATGAGCCATGGGTACTGGCTTCCCAAGTGGACCAATGCTTCTTCATTACCGACCCATCAAAGCCTAGTCGTGTTGTCGTGAGGAGAGGCAAAAGGAAGATCATCCAAATGGATGGAATCGCCAATGAGCAAGACTTCGACAAGTACGGTGACCCGAAGATGGAACATGATGACGACGATGAACTACCATACACCACAAGAAGAAGCAGGACCACCCTACCTAAAGGACGTCCGTTCCATAGAAGAACTCCATTTGTGAAAAAGAAGGGCAAAAAGATTGTGAACAGTTAGCTAGCTAAGATCGATTGTATTTAAATTGTAGCCTTAATTTCTCGATTGTATTTCGACATATTGAAATGATATTTCTTCTGTTCTAGTGTCCTCATGAATATTTATTTATGTTTATTATGGTATTGAATTTCTAATTCACAAAAAGTATTGAATTTGTTAATATTTTTTAAGCTGATGAATATTTTTAAATTTAATTCATGGGCACTTTTTGAATTCATGAATATTTTTTCAAATTTGATGATATTTTTTCATATTCAATTTGAAAAATATTGAATATTCATGAGGACACTCGATCTCGATCCCCCTCCATCTCGATCGCTATCCCCCCTCGCCGCCGAGCACCCCCGCACCCTCCCCCGCTCCACCGCCGCCGACGAGCACTCGCACCCTCACCCGCTCCGCCACCGACGAGCCCCC
>NC_041382.1:240882140-240913620 GCF_002162155.2 Triticum dicoccoides | reverse complement strand
CCCTCCCCCGCTCCACCGCCGCCAACGACCACTTTTTGAATTTCATGGGCACCTTTTGAATTCATGAATATTTTTTCAAATTTTTATGATATTTTTTCATATTCATAAATGTTTTACCAATTCACAAATGAATGCAACTAAAATCCAAAAAAAATATTGATGATATTTTTAAATAACAAATTTGATGATATTTTCAAATAACAAATTTGATGATATCTTCAATTAAAAATAAAAAACAAATTTGATGATATTTTCAGAAAAACAAATTCATAAAAAAACCAAATTTGATGATATCTTCTGTTCTAGTCCTCATGAAAATAACAAATTTGATAAAAACAAATTATTAGATGCAACAAAAAATAATGAAAAAGTTACTAATGGCGCATCAGAGGAGGGTGCACCATTGCTATCAGAAAAAAACTTACTAATGGCGCACCAGGGGGTGGTGCGCCATTGCTATAAGTGTTTTTATGGTGCACCCCTGGATGGTGCGCCATTACTATCATTCCCCCTTGTGTGTGTTGTCCATCTCGCGTTCGTCCTTCTCTCTCCCAATCTCACATCTCTGTGACCCACTGCCCGACCCACTGCGTCCCCGCCCCTACTGCGTCGCGCCCGTCCTCCTCATCCCGTAAGCTCCCCTCCTCCTCTGTCCGTCCTCCTCCGCCCGTAAGCCCCCTCCCCTTGACTGACTCGACTCCCCTGGCCTCCGCGCGTAGTTGACCGTCCTGGATCTCTGACTAAATCGCCTCCCGTGGCGGCAACATCCACAACATCGACGTCTTCGTCCCCGATGACGCCCCCGTCTTCATCCCCGATGATGCCCCCGTCTTCTACGCCCACAGGTACCCCATCCAACTCACCCCCGCCTCCATTTCCCACCTCTCCGTCTTTGCTCCTCCCTCCATGCCCTCTCCCTCCCTGCTCGATCCCCTCTCTTCTCTGTCTCCATGTTCTGTTCTTGCCTGTGAGGTGTTTGATTGAATGTCAATTCAAACATTTGATGCTGCCGCGTCCACCGGAGCACCACGACCGTGTCTGCGACCGCATCCATCGAGGTGAGTTCTAGTCTAAAACTCTCAATGCTCAAGTCTGGGAGCATCATGGATTCATTCTTCTTCAGACCTTGTTTGTTTCTTTCTGCATGAATGAATGGAGTACAATACAAGTTCAGGAACAAGGGACAGTTTTTGCAATTGTGAACTCTCAATGCTCAAGTTTGGAAGTGTTTACAAATTCAAAGAGTTCACATGACTACTGGTCAAATACTCTAGTGTATTTAGTGTAAATCTAGTCTGAAACTAGTAGAGCTCTTGGTGATTTACAAATTCAGTTTAAATAAAAATTCGGTACATGACTACTGATAATGTATGAAAGATGTTGCTACTGTATGAGCACAAGAACTACTCAATAGATTAAGTTGTAGCTTCTAGCTTAAGTGAGTAGACAGTATTGTAGTGAGTAGCTTAACTTGTTTAAGTATTGCAAATTAGTAGTACTGCTAGTGAGTAGATGAACTCCATTTAACTAGCTTAATTGAGTTTCAGTTGTGTAGTGAAGTTCTTCTATTTTGTATGATGTGGTTCACGCTTAAACCGTCCTGCTATGTAGTCTGTTGGATCATCTATGTACTATGTATGCTGTGGCATGTGGTGTGGTCGATGCTGAGATGTCAACTCTATGTACTATGTATGCTGTGGCATGTGGTGTGGTCGATGCTGAGATGTCAACTCTATGTACTATGTATGCTGTGGCATGTGGTGTGGTCCGAGTGATCAGGTTTCAAATGATTCCACTGTAATATTGTGGGGTTCTACTCCTGGAACACTTCAGGAATTTTACTTCATAAGTGGGGTATTTTGATGATATTGGGGGGTTTTGTCTCTGACCATTGTGTCATGATGATATTGTGGGGTGTTGTGGGGTTGTAGCTGGGCGGGGGAGGGGTAATGATTTTGTAGGTACCCCGAGAGACCCTTGAGTTTGGCAGAATGTTGATTAACTTCCGTTCCGCCAAATTCGGGTACTCCATATGTCCCATTTTCAACAAAGGTCATGCTGAAATTTTCCGTGATTTTTAGCATGACTTTGCTAAAAATAGGACATATGGGGTACTTGCGACTAATGCATGGGCCGGGGTATCTTAGTACTTAATTAAGTAGGATCAACTGCCCCTTTATTCTAAATGATGAAAGCTTAGGCTTTTAGGGTGCCTCGGCGTCGACAAATCCTAAATGATAAAAGCTGGGCTTTTAGGATGCCTCTGTGTCGACAAACCCTAAATGATGAGACCATGATCTTGTTCCTTGACAATAACCAACTTTTTGACCAAACTTTTTTCCTATTTAGAGCGAAACATGGCCCACAATGATGATGCCAGCGGTTCAGACAAGCAATTCTGGGAGCTGTCCCAGGAGATGGAGGAAGGACATCACCGCTATGAGGACGCCGCGAAAGACACTGATCCTGACTACACAACCCCTAGTGGCGTCGGGGATGACACCACTGATGGTGCCGCCGAGGATGCCACCACTGATGATGGCAGCGCATGCACAGATGGCCGCCAACCGAAGAGGCAACGGAAGGACCGACGCCCGAACGTGCTCCGCACCGTAAAGGAGGAATTTACTGAAGTGAACTCCGACGGGCATACAATGGTGCCCAAAGAATTAGTCAAGGGGTACTCGCTTCAACTCGGGTGCATTCTCCGGAGCACCGTCTCGGTCAACACCGAGAACCTAAGGCATAAGGACGGAGGGAATTTGCGCAGCCTCCTCTTCACAAAGCTGCACGAACGATACAACTTCCCCGCTGACTTTGCAAACACACGCCTCTCAGGGAATAAAGTGAACACTGCTGCCCTCACGACGATGAGCACGGCTCTGTCTACTTGGAGAAGCGCGGTGAAGAGAATGATTGACAAACGTGATAGTTATGAGAAGATCAAGGAGAAAAATCCTTCAATCAGCGAAGATGACTACAAGGAGTTCAAGATCAAGTGCGAGAGCAGCGCAACCTCTGAATCAAGTCAGTGGGGGAAAGAAATGCGGGAGTTGAACTTAGGGGAACACAAACTCGGTCCCAGCGGTTACAGAGTGGCGGAGCATATATGGGACATGGAGGACGCGGAACGTGCCGAGGAAGGCCTACCGCCCCGCTTCAAGAAATACCATGACAAGCAGACCGGGAACTATGTTAGGGCCTGGTACAAGGAGGACCTAGTAACAAAGGAGCTTACCACGGATCCGAAAACTAGGGCGCTTGAGCGTGTTCTGGTAAGGAATACACCCCCACGTAATTAGCTCCATATGGTTGCATTCTAATTAATGAAGCCAAATTTATAAATGGTTCACATTCCTTCCGCAGGAGACTGCAAGCAGTAGGGCGAGGTCATCTCAGAGCACCCCTTGGGACAGCACTCTAAATAGGGCGTTGAACATAATGAAAAACAAGGATAAGCTCAGTAAGTCGTCGTCAGCCGGTCGTGTGGCCGACAAAGGCTTGTCCACAAAATGGTCGTCATACTATAACGCTGGTGGGAGAAAGGAGAGAAAGACCAGCTCGGAAAGCCAGTCGCATGAGGTTCAAGAACTCAAGGCACACGTGGCGCAGATTCCGGAGATTGTCCAAGAGCAAGTGCAACAACAACTGGGATCGACGCTCACCGCCATTGTGCCTACCTTGATTCAGGGGCTGACGACATGGATTACGGGCGGCCAACAGGGGCCGCCCCCATTTCCCAGCTTCACAGCCAGCAACTCGCACAACGCGTAGGCGGCGCCAATGGTGTCTCCGGCGGAGGCGGTATTGGTGTCTCCGACGCCGGCACGGGCATTGGAGCTTAATGCACCCGGGTGTACGCCGGCCGGCACCTCGGCAGCAAGCGGCCCATCCGTCAGTTGCACGCCTGCCGTTGGCGGTGCCTCCACATTAGCCGAGCTCGACGCCATCACGGTAACTAATTAAGCCTCTTGGCTGATGATTTCATCACCTTGCCTTTGACTGGGCATCCCTGACGCCCTACATGTTTTTGCAGGGCGCCGCCGACGTTCCATGCACTCTCCTGGACTTCGTGGGTGGCGAGTTGATCGATGTCGCCAAGGGCAGAATCGTTCAACCGGGCAACCCCGTGTTCCACGGTAATCCGATGCCACCCACCGTGCATAGGGTTGAACTGGTTCGGGTGCTGCCAGGCTGCTATGAGTTGTTACCTTCGATTCGACCCGCTGGGGCCGACGAAGATGATGCGATGACCCTCAATGCCTGCGTAAGCTGGCCCCTGCTTTGGCCGAAGATCCAGATTCGTTTGGGGCGGGGGACACCACCCTAAAGACAACACCGCTAGTCGTGCCGGCGCCAAGCCATGGCAAGACCGCCGCAACGCTACCAGACATGTCGGACATCCCTATGGCACATGATCCGAACATGCATATGGCACAGGATCCGGATGACGACGACAACGACGATGGTACATTTACCAACATTGATAAGTACTTTGACGAACATGGGTACGGTGACGAATTCTTCGGGCCTCATTCTCAAGAACCCAACCCTGAAAAAGACGACCGCGATCATGCTGGTACCGCAGAGAAACCAAATTGCAACATGCATTGTCTGGCGTTCAGTTCTCAGGAGATGCCTCCAGCTGCCGCCTTCACCGAGCCTCAGATAGCCAAGGTGCCAAATATTATCAGCACCAACACACTCAAGAAGGCGGTCTGTGAGCAGAACTCGATCCCATTACTACAGAAGAAGAAGGGAAGGAAAAGAAAGAATAACAAGGGTGCCAGCCAGCCGTCACCGAGTACGATCCGTGCTCAGGACGGTCCACCTTCACCTAAGGATATCTCGAGGATGGTGCATGTGGCGGGTAGGCCAATGCTACGGACTAATCTGCTCAATGCTGCAACCGGTGCTATGCGGAGTATGCATGATAGTGTTCTTTCTTTGGAGAAGTGGCGTCTCTCCGAGAATGATGTGGCATACCCGATTTTCATGGCCAAGGTGCCAGAGGGCAAGGGCTTTGTGGATAACGCCATTGGGGGTACGATCGTCCTGCGGTTTGATGACATCTTCGCTATGTTTAACCTTCATTCGCTGCACTACACCTTCGTTCGGCTATTTTCGCTGAGTATGGAGATGCGGATCATTAGAGACAAGACCCCGGACATCGTGATAGTCGACCCCTTCTACATGCATGCCAAGATCTTGGGCAGCGCTAGGGACCGGCAAGTCGCGAGTTCATACCTCGAAGGCGTCATTCTGGCAAACCCAGATAAGGATAACTTCCTCATGCCTTACTTTCCCGAGTAAGTCATCCCCTCACCGCAACGTAACATATGATTTCTTAGATTTGTGCAGTGACACACAATACACACTCATCCTCTTAAGCCCGAAATATTCCATGACCACGTATTTCGACTTGGACCGTCATTCGAAGAAAGACTACGCAAATATCAAGAAAGTTCTTGATGATGTTCTCCCCGGCTACGCTAGATCTGGAGGCACCTTCACCAGGCCAATTCGTAGGTACGGCAAGCACGTGTTTGCCCACAATACGACATTCCCCTGCATCAAGCAGCCGCCTGGCGGTCAGAAGGATTCCTACTACTCCCTCCATCACATGCGGGCGATCGTACGGGACCATAATCACCTTCTGCTACCAAATAATCTCAAAGACTGGGCCACGAGCTTGTCGACAATCCAGGACGCGGACATCAGACAAGAATTCTTTCGCATCCAGTCGGAGTTTGCGGAAATCATCCATCAAGATGTCCTTCGTACCTAGGGGCAGTTCTACCTCAGATATCAACCGTCCAACAGTGATATAGACACAACGCTACAAATGCAGGCTGACAATGCCCGCGATTTCATGACCATCACGATAGACGGTGGCTTCATCCATGTTTGGTCCCGGAGTCGAGTCGAATGTAGTGATGCTATGTGTAGTTCTGAAATATCGATTAGCTCATGTTGTAATTAAACTTTAATGAACTTGTATGTCTCTTTGGTTTGGACAGTCATTCAACTTAGATGTAATCGATGCTATTTATTAGTAGGACCATGAATCGTGCTATTAATGTCTTGCTTTTCTCTTCCGATCCTTTTGTTGCATACTTATATATTGCTTATGTATTTTCTGTGAATTGCTACTAATGTTTTGTTTGGCTAGTGCATAGAGATGCCGTCGTATGTCATGTACAAGGGTAAGGTTCCCGGAGTCTACGACGACTGGGAGGAGTGTTGGAGACAGGTTCACCGTTTCAGCGGTAACAGTTACAAAGGGTACACCACTAGGGCGGAGGCGGAATCTAGATACATGCTATCTAGCGGGAGAGAGGAGGGAGCGGAGGAGGAACCGGATGAAGACCAGTTTCATCACGATGATGCTCATCATGATGACCGCAGCTCTCTTATATGTGATGGTAGTTTAGATGATCGATATCGACTTCTAATGTGAAGACAAACTCGCTTCTCGCGGTCTCGAGACTTGTAATGTTCTATCATTGTTCGGTCTTTTGAATTCGGAGACTAATACGATGAATTGTATTCGGAGACTAATCTTCTATTGTAATGTTCTATCATCTTCTATTGTTCGGTCTAGTAATATATTTTGTAACCTGTGCAAATATCAGAAAAGAAAAAAAATCCCTAATATTCATACTAGTGGTGCACCACCAACTAGTGTGCCATTAGTAATCCAGAGCACACTAGTGGCGCATCATCAACCAGTGCGCCATTAGTAAGCCAGAGCACATGGGTAAATATAGCCCCTGGGAGGCATACTAATGGTGCACCATGGGACATACTAATGGCGCACTGCGTGGTGTGCCATTAGTATACCAAATACTAATGGCGCACCTCTGGTGCGCCATTAGTAAAAATACTAATGGCGTTATGCTAGTGGCGCACCTGTAGTGCGCCATTAGTAGGTAAAACAGGTGCGTCACTAGTAGGCCTTTTCCTAGTAGTGCATGTTGGCACCCAAGGTAAACCATTATAACTCATAGCTAATCAAGCATGGCATAATCACTATGATCTCTAGTTGTCATTGCAAACATGTTTATCCATAATAGGCTGAATCAAGAACGATGAACTAATCATATTTACAAAAGCAAAAGAGGTCAAGTTCATACCATCTTTTCTCATCTCAGTCAGTCCATCATATATCATCATAATTGCCTTTCACTTGCACGATTGAATGATGTGAATAATAATAATAGTGCGGTGCATTGGACTAAGCTGGAATCTGCAAGCATTCAATAAACAGGAGAAGACAAGGCAATATGGGCTCTTTTGTCAGATCAACAATAATGCATATAAGAGCCACTTCAACAATTTAATTATGGTCTTCTCCTATTGACCCCCGAAGAAAAGAAAAGAAATAAAAACTATTTACACGGGAAATCTCCCAACAAGAAAAAGAAGAACAGGAAATATTTTTGGGTTTTCTTTTTAATTACTACTACAAGCATGGAAAGTAAACTAATTAAAAGCTACAACTAATTTTTTTTGTTTTTCTTAAGGTTTATTAAACACACAAGAAGAAAGCATAAAAAGGAAAATAAACTAGCATGGATGATACAATGAAAAAGTATGAGCTCCGACATCTAGCAGTGAGTGTGTGAACATGAATGTAATGTCGGTGGGAAATACGTACTCCCCCAAGCTTAGGCTTTTGGCCTAAGTTTGTCTATGGCCACGGCTGGCTTGGCGGATATCCATAATAATAGTTGGGGTCGTACTACGATGCAGCGGCTATCACCTCCTGAGCTGCAGTGTGGCAACGAGCGGCCTCCGCTCTCCTCTCGTACTCATCTGCCTCCTCTCTGGTAATAACATATATTCCTTTTGCCTGATAATCAAAGAAGGCAAGAGCAGGGAGAGTAATATGGACAGCACGGCGTCTGTCAAAGATTAAACGATACTGGAGAGGTGATTCATTCCTCTTGACAAACTGGTGGTGAACCATGGCATTAAAGTCTAGGTAAGCAGGGGGTAATTCAATATCATCTTTGCGTATGGCTACACCAGGAAAAATAGCTATGCGGGTTGCATAAATTCCACCAAAGAAATCTCCATTAAATCTATTAAGATGTAACCTACGTGCAGCAATGGCTCCCAAATTATAAGATTTTTCTTCTAACACAGCACTCCTAAGAATACTGAGGTCAGGGACACACATGTGACATGCCTCATCTTTACCATTAATGCATCTACCTATGAAGAGAGCAAAATAATGTATAGCAGGAAACTGAATGCTCCATATGGTAGCTTGTGTTATATCTCTAGATTCTCCCACGGTTATACTAGCAAGAAAATCTCTAAATTCAGATTTGTGAGGGACCCTCATACTACCCCATTGTGGAAGTTTGCAAGCAGTGGTAAAGTCCTCTAAGTCCATAGTGTAAGAATTATCATAAAGATTAAACAGGACAGTTGGCGAATTACGTGAAGATGGAAATTCAAACCTCCTCACAAAGGAACTAGTGAGATTGTGGTATTGGCTGCATTTCTCCTCCTCGAAGCTCACAAGATCAGCATTATGCAAATATGCGTTAAATTCTTCTTTAATTCCTGCTCGATCCATAAAGTTCTCAGAAGGCCACTCACAAGGATGCACTGGAGCGTCTCTTGGTGGCTCATCATTAGCATCACGCATTGCAAGCCTGGGTCCTTGCTTCCTTGAAGAACCACCTTGGAATATTTTCCTAAGGATATTTCTTCCTCTGAAAAAATTCTGAAATTTTTAGTAACTTCAAAATAAAAGTAAACCAAACTCAATAATATTGATAGCAACTACTCCTACAAGTGCCTAGAGCCTATATCATGCATCAAACCTATTTTTGACCATAAAAATTTGACATGCAAGCTCAAGAACAGGGTCAATAACAGCCCCCGCAGTGTTCAAAAAGGGTCTTCCAAGAATAATAGACATACTATCGTCCTTGGGAATATGAAGAATAACAAAGTCCGTTAAAATGGTAACGTTTGCAACTACAACAGGCACATCCTCACAAATACCGACAGGTATATCAGTTGATTTATCAGCCATTTTTGGATCATGGTATAGTGGGTACTCCTGGATCCCCAAGTTTCTTTCGTATTCCACCCTTAAAAGTATAATTAGCAAGCATGGTGGAAATTTCAGCTTCTGGTATCTTTCTTTTATTTGTAACAATTTCTTTGATGTACTTAGCATAAGGATTGGTTTTGAGCATATCAGTTAATCGCATACGCAAAAAGATAGGTCTAATCATTTCAGCAAAGCGCTCAAAATCCTCATCATCCTTTTTCTTGGATGGTTTGGGAGGAAAAGGCATGGGTTTCTGAACCCAAGGCTCTCTTTCGTTACCATGTTTCCTAGCAACATAGTCTTTCTTATCATAACGTCGATTCTTTGATGGTGGGTTATCAAGATCAACAACAGGTTCAATTTCTATATCATTATCATTACTAGGTTGAGCATCATCATGAACGTTATTATTAACATTATCATTAGTTTCAGGTTCATTACCAGATTGTGTTTCAGCATCAGAAATAGAAATATCATTTGGATTCTCAAGTGTTTCAACAACAGGTTCACTAGAAGCATTCAAAGTCCTATCATTTTTCTTTTTCTTCTTTTTAGACAAACTAGGTGCATCTATATTATTTCTCTGAGAATCTTGCGCAATTCTTTTAGGATGGCCTTCAGGATACAAAGGTTCCTGAGTCATTCTACCACCTCTAGTCATAACTCTAACAGCATTATCATTATCCTTACTATTCAATTCATTGAGCAAATCATTTTGAGCTTTAAGTACTTGTTTTACTTGAGTGGTAACCATAGAAGCATGTTTACTAATAAGTTTAAGTTCACCTTTAACATTAGCCATATAATCACCCAAGTGTTCAAGCATATTTGAATTATATTTCAATTGTCTACCAAAATAAGCATTAAAATATTCTTGCTTACCCATAAATTTATCAAACTCATCTAAGCATGGGCTAGCAAACTTAGTAAATGGGATTTCAGTTTTATCATATCTATAGAGAGAACTTACCTTTACTACCTGTGTCGGGTTATCAATACCATGAGTTTCTTCAATAGGTAAAGGATTAAGATCTATGTTTCTTCAACAGGCGGTAAATTAAGACCATGTATTTCTTCAATAGGAGGAAAATTCTTAACATCTTCAGCGTTAATACCTTTTTCTTTCATAGATTTCTTTGCCTCTTGCGTATCTTCAGGACTAAGAAATAGAATACGCCTCTTCTTCGGAGTTGGTTTAGGAATAGGCTAAGGAACTGGCTCTGGAGGTGTCCAATTATTTTCATTTGTCAACATATTATTCAATAGAATTTCATCTTCATCCGGTGTTCTTTCCCTGAAAACAGAACCAGCACAACTATCCAGGTAATCTCTGGAGGCATCGGTTACTCCATTGTAAAAGATATCAAGTATTTTATTTTTCTTAAGAGGATGATCAGGCAAAGCATTAAGTAATTGGAGAAGCCTCCCCCAAGCTTGTGGGAGACTCTCTTCTTCAATTTGCACAAAATTATATATATCCTTTAAAGCAGCTTGTTTCTTATGAGCAGGGAAATATTTAGCAGAGAAGTAATAAATCATATCCCGGGACTACGCACACAACCAGGATCAAGAGAATTAAACCATATCTTAGCATCACCCTTTAATGAGAATGAAAATATTTTAAGGATGTAAAAGTAACGAGTTCTCTCATCTTTAGTGAATAGGGTGGATATATCATTCAGTTTAGTAAGATGTGCCACAACAGTTTCAGATTCATAACCATGAAAAGGATCAGATTCAACCAAAGTAATTATATCAAGATCAATAGAGAATTCATAATCCTTATCAGTAACACAGATAGGTGAAGTAGCAAAAGTAGGGTCAGGTTTCATTCTAGCATTTAGAGATTGCTTATTCCATTTAGCTAATAACCTTTTGAGTTCATATATATCTTGGCAAGCTAAAATAGCTAAAGAAGCTTCTTGATCAAAAGCATAACCCTTAGGAATAACAAGTGATTCTTCATCATCACTTTCATCAGTATTATCAGATTCAATATTTTCAATCTCTCTAGCCCTAGCAAGTTATTCATCAAGAAATTCACCAAGTGGCACAGTAGTATCAAGCATAGACGTAGTTTCATCATAAGTATCATGCATAGTAGAAGTGGAATCATCAATAACATGCGACATATTAGAACGAACATCAGAAGCAGGTTTAGGTGTCGCAAGCTTACTCAAAACAGAAGGTGAATCAAGTGCAGAGCTAGATGGCAGTTCATTACCTCCCCTCGTAGTTGAGGGAAAAATCTTGGTTCTTGGATCTCTCAAGTTCTTCATAATGATAAGTAGATATAAATCCCAAGTGACTCAAAGAATAGAGCTATGCTCCCCGGCAACGGTGCCAGAAAATAGTCTTGATAACCCAAAAGTATAGGGGATCGCAACAGTTTTCGAGGGTAGAGTATTCAACCCAAATTTATTGATTTGACACAAGGGGGGCCAAAGAATATTCTCAAGTATTAGCATCCGAGTTGTCAATTCAACCACACCAGGAAACTTAATCTGCAGCAAAGTGTTTAGTAGCAAAGTAATATGATAGTAGTGGTAACGGTAGCAAAAGGTAACAATAGCAGAAGTAATAATTTTGGTATTTTGTAGTGATGATAGAAATAGCAACGGAAAAGTAAATAAGCGAAGAACAATATATGGAAAGCTCATAGGCAATGGATCGGTGATAGAGAATTATGCCGGATGCGGTTCATCATGTAACAGTCATAACCTAGGGTGACACAGAACTAGCTCCAGTTCATCAATCTAATGTAGGCATGTATTCCGAATATAGTCATACATGCTTATGGAAAAGAACTTGCATGACATCTTTTGTCCTACCCTCCCGTGGCAGCGGGGTCCTAATTGAAACTAAGGGATATTAAGGCCTCCTTTTAATAGAGTACCTGAACAAAGCATTAGCACATAGTGAATACATGAACTCCTCAAACTATGGTCATCACCGGTAAGTATCTCGATTATTGTCACTTCGGGGTTAATGGATCGTAACACATAATAGGTGACTATAGACTTGCAAGATACGATCAAGAACTCTCATATATTGATGAAGACATAATAGGCTCAGATCTGAAATCATGGCACTCAGGCCCTAGTGACAAGCATTAAGCATAGCAATGTCATAGCAACATCAATCTCAGAACACAGTGGATACTAGGGATCAAACCCTAACAAAACTAACTTGATGACATGATAGATCCCATCCAACCCATCACCGTCCAGCAAGCCTACGATGGAATTACTCACGCACAGCGGTGAGCATCATGAAATTGGTGATGGAGGATGGTTGATGATGACGATGGCGATGGATTCCCCTCTCCGGAGCCCCGAACGGACTGCAGATCATCCCTCCCGAGAGGTTTTAGGGCTTGGCGGCGGCTCCGTATCGTAAAACGCAATGAATTCTTCTCTCTGATTTTTTTCTCCCTGAAACACAATATATAGAGTTGGAGTTGGAGTCGGAGAGGCACCAGGGGGCCCACAAGGTAGGGGCGCGCCCCCACCCTCGTGGATAGGTGGTGGGCCCCCTAGCCTTCATCTTTTGCAGGTATTTTTTATATTTTCCAAAAATTTTCTTCGTGAAGTTTCAGGTCACTCCGAGAACGTTTGTTTCTGCACACATAAATAACACCATGGCAATTCTGCTGAAAACTGCGTCAGTCCGGGTTAGTTCCATTCAAATCATGCAAGTTAGAGTCCAAAACAAGGGCAAAAGTGTTTGGAAAAGTAGATACGACGGAGACGTATCATGCGCGCGCTGGCGCCCGCCTAGTGTCGATCGTCATGGCTCACATCACGAGAGCCTCGTGAGGTTTGCCTCATCTTGTTATCTCCGCCCCTCGCGACCCTGCCCAACTAGGCCACTCCAGAGGAGGTCTTGTGTCGTCCGCCTCGCGAGGCTTGGCCCCTCGCGAGGGTCTTTGATGCCTTGTTGACGAAGATGGGCCGCATGGCCCGCTGGCTTAGCCATGCTGCAGGCCGCAGGCAGGCAAGTCTGGGGACCCCCATTCATTGAACGTCGACAAGCTCATAAAACAATCTTTGCAAAGTAAGATGAGTTCGGATAAATCTATTTTCAAGTTTCAGAACTAATGCTGAAATAGTTTTCGCATAAGTTTCAGTCCTTTTAAGAATAGGAGCGTCATCACATGTAAAATTTAAAACACAATTATAGAATTCTTGGATAGTTTCTTTCCCTATAACGTTCCCTTGTCCCAAACAAAAGTTTTGGCGTCCAGATTGCCAGAACGTCCAATTTTAGGAGTCCTGCCATCATCTATTTCTGCCATACCAAAGTCACTCGTGATGATAAGCTCAAGCAAGAAAAAGATTGATAATAAAAAAGGTGAATGAAAGAGAAGGCGAATGAAAAGGCATTTTTTTTGTGAAGTGGGGGAGATTAAAATGAGAGGCAAATGGAAAATAATGTAAATTGCAAGGAGATGAGATTTGTGATTAGGAACCTGATAGATGTTGATGATGTCTCCCGACACAGCGCTAGAAATCCTTTTGACATGGCTACACTGCATCGGTAATTCCCCAACGAGGAAGGGATGATGCAGCACAGCTATGGTAAGTATTTCCCTTAGTTATGGAACCAAGGTTATCAATCCAGTAGGAGAAGCAAGCAACACTATGTAAATGGTACCTGCGCACAAAGAACAAATACATGCAACCCGACGCATAAGAGGGGTTTTCAATCCCTATACGGTAAAAAGATAGATAAAATTGTGGTAGATTGGATTTTGGAAATATAAGTAAAGAAAAAGTGCAGCAAGGTATTTTTGGGTTTTTGGAAATATAGATATGAAAACAATAGGATAAAAGATAGACCCGAGGGTCGTAGATTTAACTAGTGTCTTCTCTCGAAAAAATAGCATACGATGGGTAAACAAATTACTGTTGGGCAATTGATAGAAGAACAAATAATTATGACGATATCCAAGGAAATGATCATGTATATAGGTATCATGTCCAATATTAGTATACCGACTCCTCCTTGCATCTACTACTATTACTCCACACATCGACCGCTATCTAGCATGCATTTAGTGTATTAAGTTCACAGTGAGGCCGGACACTGAGCTCTAGGGCTCCCTGAGGTTGGTACGACCGTGAAGCTGCCCTCAGTTGTTTATCACTAGCGCGGAGCATAGTGCTTCCGCTTGTGAAGGGGCATAGCCGCTCTTTGGCAGTGTCGACGGCTAGCGCAGAGCATGGTGCTTCCAATTGTGCGTGGGAGGGGGGCTCCCTCTGCGGAGAGCCCCCGGAGTGTGTACAGCCCCGCCCTGACAAGTGGCTTGCATGGCAGGGCTAGACAAGGTGTATCTGGGCACTCGTGAGCCAGCGCGGGACTCACGAGGCCCTACCTCAAGGTGGGTTGTGCCTGGTCTTGGTTCTTGTTTGCAGTGCTGGACCTGCGAGGTGGTCAGACAACCTGCGCTGAACGAATCTCCTGAGGTTATCGTGTGAGAAGGCCAAGCACCAATGGCCCAAGGAGGTGACGTAAACGGGGCCGGCCGGATAGACAATGCTCAGCTGTTGGATTTATCGACGCTGCAAGGACGGACCCGAGCACAGACGTCGTGCTCAATTTACTCACCCGAAGGGTCCTGAAGAAAGGTGGCCGATGCGCGGTCCCCATGATGGATGGCAATCAAGCAAGTAGTAATCATATGTAGATCGAACATGAGAGTAGCAGGCTTAAGTAAGTGCATGAGAGATACGTGCCACTGGGTCAGGCCCGAGCGGCTTGCGCATGATGTAGCCTGAGGGGCGCTCCCAACAAGGTAAGCTAAAGACATAAAAAGGGATACATGCCATAGGGACAGACCCACGCGGCCTGGGAATGATGTAGCCCGAGGGGTGCTCCCAAATAAATGAACTTGGAAAGATGTCACCTGGTTATTTTGACGAAGGAGAGTTGGGGCAGCTGAAGGTGCGCGGCGAAAGGGTTGCTCCTCACGAGCCACCGGAGCCCTGAGCCTCGGGAGACTCTTGGGGCTCAGGTGGTTCCTTGAGGACCGTCTCCATCTCCATCAGGACGGCGCGGTGCCTAGCCTCCTAAGCCGATAGGATGCGCCACAAGTTGCGCTCGTAGGTGTTTGATACACTCAGCAGGCCAAAGGGCATGCGAATGTAGCTGTGCGGTGGGCCCTCACTGTGTCCCATGCACGAAGGCCAGAAAGGCTCCTGAGAAGTGGCCCTATTAAGCCCTGGAACATCGATGCATACACGCAACTTGGCATCCTCGTCTGGATGGGAAGCTGTCTCGTGAGCGGCGGTCGCCGTGCATGGCCCTTACGTCTTGCAATTCCTGGGTGGTCTTGGTGATGAACTCCTGAACGGTGGACAATGCTTGCCCTATGCCCTCTTGAGGGAAACGTGCCGTGAAGCACACCTCCAAGTGGTGCCCAAGCACCTCCCTCGTGATGTGGGAAAGGTATGAGGCCTTCCAGAAGAAAGCCCCCGAGCCATGCCCGAGAAGGGCACCGGGCGTGCCTTCCTATGTGATGGTAGGAGGCGCCCCTGGAGCGGGCGCTGATCCTGATGAGGCTCTGGCTGTGTTGCCACCCTCCTGATGTCATGCGCGTCGCAGCTGCTTCTTCCTCTTGGGGATGCCCTCAGGAGGGCCCTTTCCCTTGCTGTCGGGGTCGTCGATTGCTACAGCTTGGAAGGCACGCTCGAGGGAGCACACCGCGTCTCTTTCTTCACATGGGACCATGATGATCCCGCTGTTTCCCGGCATCTTGAGGATGTTGTAGCCATGATGGGTCACCGCCATGAACATGGCCAGGGCTGGATACCCGAGGATAGCATTGTACGGTAGACGGATGTGTGCGATGTCGAAGTCGATGAGCTCGGTGTGGTAGTTCTTGCGTTCCCCGAAGGTGACAGGGACGCGGACCTGCCCTATCGGTGTGGTGGAACCATCGGTCACTCCTGAGAAGGGCTTCGTGGGCTGAAGCTGGTCATATGGCACTTGGAGGCTGTCGAATGTCCCGACGGACAGGACTTTGAGCCCTGCGCCGCCGTCGATGAGGGTCTTCGTAACTTGCATGTTGCTGATGACTGGGGAGCAAAGCATCGGGAGGGCACCAGCGGTAGCTGCGCACTTCAGCTGGTCTGTCGAATTGAACGTGATGGGGCACTGTTACCATATGAGCGGGCATGTGGCTTCAAGATTGGGGAGGACTGCATTCACTTCACGAGCAAACTACTTGAAGATAGGCTGCGAGGCTGGGGCCTGGGCTCCGGCCAAGATTCAGGCGATAGCACGTGGTTCCTGGAAGCCCCCAGCCCCCTCGTCTTGATGGTGCTCGACATTCTTTCTTGGCAGTGGCGGCAGCGGAGGGAGTCCGGCGTTACCTTGAGGACGATCCTCACGAGGCTGATCCCTCCAGGCGCCCTCGCGAGGCTGATCTTGCCAGCGGTCCTCACGAGGCCGGTCTCGCCACTCCTGGCGTGGGCCACAGTCGTCCCAGCGTCCACCACCACGTCCTCCTCCTCGGCCGTAGCCCCGGTCACCGCGCTCGCGGTGCCGACCGAAGCGTCCTTCGCGAATGGCTCTGAGCTCTTGACAGTTGCTGGTGTTGTGGGTGCTCAGGTTGTGGAAGGCGTAGAACAGATGGCTGCCCTTGGATGACTCTGGTTGATCTTTGCCATGCTTGGTGTCTGGTTCCGCTGCGAGCATGGCTGCTCCCTTGCGCTTCATGTCCTTGGCCTTGGTCTTCTTCTCCTCTGGGTCCGTAGTAGGGAGCTCGAGGTGGGAGAGGCGCCTCTACTCATCTCTAGCACACTTGGTCGCAATGTTGAACAGCTCCAGGGTCATGCACAACTCTTCATGGATGGTGAGCTCCTCCTTCATCTTGACGTCGCGGACGCCGTCGGAGAATGCTGACATGATGGTCTCGTCGGTCACCTTGGGGATCTTGATCTATGCGCTGTTGAAGTGCTAAATGTACTTTTGTAGGGTCTCTCCTGGTTGTTGCTTGATGTGGCGCAGGTCGCCCGTGATGGAGGGGCGGTCACGAGTGCCCTGGAATTTGGCGATGAAGCGGCTGCACATTTCGTCCCAGGAGGAAATTGAGCCCGGAGGTAGGCTCAAGAGCCAGGAGCGGGCGCCTTCCTTGAGAGCCATGGGAAACCAGTTCGCGATGACTTTCTCATCGCCATTGGCCGCTTCGATGCTCAGCTCATAGAGATGCAGGAACTCCTCAGGGTCGGGGGTGCCGTCGTAGCGAGGAGGCAGATCCGGCTTGAACATGCCCGACCAGGCGACGCTACGCAGCTCAGGGGTGAAGGAGCGGCAGCCAGCTGTGGTCACCGAGACCCGCCTTGGGGGTGGACCTTGGACTTGATGGGGTCCGCGCCCTGCCGCTATAGGTGGCACATTGGCTTGCCGCAGCAGCCAGTCCCGGCGCGGTGGTGTGAGGAGCGACAAAGCGTTTTCTTGCGGTCGAGGGACTTCTTGACAACTTCTTTCTTCATGTGCGGGCGCAGTACTCGTGGGTCACGTCACGGAGCCGCGCATCTTAGCGTCAGGGCACCGTCTTGGGGCTGACGTGGTGGAGGCGCTCCTTGAGCTACATCACCCGTAGCTGGCGGAGGGCGAGGCGGAGAGAGGGACGGCGCAGCGGAGCCCCCTGCGGCGTGGGAAAGCATGGCGATGTGGTCGAGCTAGTCCTCGTAGAGGTTGTCGACCGGGCAGTAGCGCAGGAGCTCGTGCGCCATGAGGAGCGCGGCCTGTGCGTCCATGGGAGGGCGACGTGCATGGGAAGAAGAACCTCCTGGGGTCAGTGATGGAGTGGCAGTGCGGCCGTCCCGCCGCACCGAGGGGTGCAGCGAGGATGATTGTTGCTTGTTCCCCGCCGGGCCGGTGGCGGCTGTAACACCCACAATGCGGCTATATCTCCCACGTGTCGGGGCACGACTTTGAGGCATAGCCGCATGGTAGGTTTGTCGCAATAGGGGTAATCTTCACACAGTCCCATGTATTGAGTAAGAAAGGGATAAAGAGTTGGCTTACAATCGCCACTTCACACAAATACAAGTTAAAACATACATCATACAGAGTTCAATCAAGATCCGACTACAGAACCAAAATAAAAGAAGACAACCCCAAATTCTAGGTCCCCGATCGTCCCAATTGGGATCCACTAGTCATCAACCGGAAAAGACACAACACCATGATCACGATCTTCATCGAGCTCCCAGTTGAGCTCGGTTGCATCATCTGCACTGGTATCATCGGCACCTGCAACTGTTTGGAAGTATCTTTGAGTCACAAGGGCTCAGCAATCTCACACTCGCGAGATCAAGACTATTTAAGATTATGGGTAGGAAAGGGTAGTGAGGTGGAGCTGCAGCAAGCACTAAGCATATATGGTGGCAAACATACGCAAATAAGAGCGAGAATTGAAGCAACGCAGCCGTCTTGAACTAGAAGTGATCAAGAAGAGATCCTGAACCTACTTACGTTCAAGCATAACACAAGAACCGTGTTCACTTCCCGGACTCCGCTGGAAAGAGACCATCACGGCTACACACACGGTTGATGCATTTTAATTAAGTTAAGTGTCGAGTTCTCTACAACCGGACATTAACAAATTCCCATCTGCCCACCGCTGGCACGGCTTTCGAAAGTTCAAACCCTGCAGGGGTGTCCCAACTTAGCCCATCACAAGCTCTCACGGTCAAAGAAGGATATTCCTTCTCGCGGGAAGACCTGATCAGTCTCGGAATCCCGGTTACAAGACATTTCAACAATGGTAAAACAAGGCCAGCAAGACCGCCCGTTGCATCGACATCCCGATAGGAGCTACACATATCTCATTCTCAGGGCAACGCCGGATGAACACTACGTACAGCTAAAACCAACCCTCAAGTTTTCCCGAGGTGGCGCCGCAAGTGGCTCTGGTTCGGACCAACACTTAGAGAAGCACTCACCCGGGGGGGTTAAAATAAAGATGACCCTTGGGTTGGCCGACCCAAGGGAAGGGTAATAGGTTTTTAGGCAAATGTAAAACCAAGGTTGGGCCTTGCTGGAGGAGTTTTATTTAAAGCGAACTGTCAAGGGGTTCCCATAACACCCAACCACGTATGGGATGCAAAATCAAGGAACATAACACCGGTATGATGGAAACTAGGGCGGCAAGAGTGGAACAAAACACCAGGCATAAGGCCAAGCCTTCCACCCTTTACCAAGTATATAGATGCATTAATTAAATAAGAGATATTGTGATATCTCAACAATGTCCATGTTCCAACATGGAACAAACTTCATCTTCACTTGCAACTAGCAACACTATAAGAGGGGCTGAGCAAAGCGGTAACATAGCCAAACAACGGTTCGCTAGGAAAGGTGGGTTAGAGGCTTGACATGGCAATATGGGAGGCATGATATAGCAAGTGGTAGGTATCAGGGCATAGCAAAGGAGCAAGCAACTAGCAAGCAAAGATAGAATTGATTTCAAGGGTATGGTTATCTTGCCTGAAATCCCGCAAGGAAGAACAACGAGTCCATGAAGAAGACAACCAGACATAGTCGAACCAATCCTCACAACTCCAGAACGAAACTGAAGCTAATGCGAGAAGCAACCCAGAAATAAGCAAACAACATAGTAAACAACCACCATATAAGCATGGCATGATGCGCAACCAAGTATGATGCATGTCCGGTTTAATGAGTCATGGCATGGCAAAATGCATAGACAATACTACAAATTAACTGGAGCTCAATATGCAACGATTTGCATATTGACGGAACAACACATTCAAGTTCTTTAGTTCGATCTTGTTTAAGTACCCAACAATATTAAATGTTGATTAACATGGCAAGAGATGAAGCATATGAAAACTACCTATCTAGGCAAGTTTAAATGAGGCCGGAAATAACAAACAACAATTCCGGAAAATCCTCATATGCATATATTAGGTTTGGTACTGTTCTGTCCTAAACCATATTTTAGATTTGTTAAACATGCAAGATGAATGCAGCATGTTAAACTAGGCATTTTTCTACCCCATTTACATATAAAGTTTATTGAGTTTGGAGCTACGATTATTTAGTTATGAATTAAATCATTTTAACATGGCATAGGGCCAATTAAAGCAAACAATGATTTAAACATTTCAAACATGGATGAAAGTTGGATATTATAAATGTAGATGAAAATCTAAGCATTTTTCATATATAAGGTTTTTACATATGCTGCATAGATTGTGAGTTATTAAATGCATGATGTCTAGGGGGTTATCCGCAAATCTGTAGAACACTGGAAAATTAGGAAATTCATCCGGAGCAGAAAAAATATAACTGGGGCCGAAACTACTGGTGGAGGACCTCAGCAGTGGCAGAATCGGGCCAAGCCCAAGGGAACAGAGGAGATCTTCTCACCATGGGCCCTCGGGCCAGAAGTACGCGCGACTAGCTGTGCCGGTCCAGCGGAAGCAGGGAGGGGCCCAGGTGTAACACCCACGATGCGGCTATATCTCCCACGTGTCCGGGCACGATTTAGAGGCATAACCGCATGGTAGGCATGTCGCAAGTGGGGTAATCTTTACACATCCCATGTACTGAATAAGGAAGGGATAAAGAGTTGGCTTACAATCGCCACTTCACACAATACATAAAAATAGCATTACATCATCCAGAATACAATCAAGGTCCGACTACGGAACCAAATAAAGGAAGACAACCCCAAATGATAGATCCCCGATCGCCCCAACTGGGCTCCTCTACTTATCATCCAGAAAAGACACATAGTGTAACGCCCTCGATGCGGCTATAGCTCCCACGTGTCGAGGCACGACTTAGAGATATAACCGCATTGAAAGCAATGTCGCAAGTTAGGCAATCATCACAACATCCCATGTAATATAAATAATAAAGGGGAGCTACATAGTTGGCTTACACTCGCCACGTCAATCAAGAACATAAATAACATTACATCATTCAAACACTCATGGCCCGACTACGGCGCCAAAATAAAAGATAACCCAACATGCGACACGGTCCCACATATCTCCCCCAACTGGGCACCACTAGTGATCATCAGGAAAATAAACATAGTATCGTTGAGAGTCCTCGTCGAACTCCCACTTGAGCTCAAGCGCGTCACCTGGAGCGGAATCATCAGGCCTTGCATCTGGTGTAATAGTAATCTGTGAGCCACAGGGACTCAGCAATCTCGCACCCTCGCAATCAAGACTATTTGAGCTTACTAGGTAAGGCAGGGTAAATATATGTGGGGCTGCAGCAAACGACTAGCATATATGGTGACTATCCTGTTCGCAAAAGAGAGCGAGAAGAGGAGGCAAAGCGCGAGCGAGAAACTAGAGGGCAACCTGCACAAGCATTACTCCAACACCGTGTCCACTTCCCGGACTCCGCCGAGAAGAGGCCATCACGGTAACTCACACTGTTGATTCATTTTAATTAAGTTAAGGTTCAAGTTATCTACAACCGGACATTAACAAATTCCCATCTGCCCGTAACCGCGGGCACGGCTTTTGAAAGTTCAAATCCCTGTAGGGGAGTCCCAACTTAGCCCATGACAAGCTCTCACAGTCAACGAAGGAATATACCTCCTCCCGAGACGTTTCGATCAGACTCGGTACCTCGGTTCTTCAAGACACATCGACAGGTTAAAACAAATCCAGCAACACCACCCAGATGTGTCGACAAATCCCGATAGGAGCTGCACATATCTCGTTCTCAGGACACACCGGATGAGCAAGACGTCGCGTAGGCCAGCCCAGAGTTGCCCCTGGTAGCCCCGGACATCGCTCGGTGGGACCAACACTCAGAGGAGCACTGGCCCGGGGGGAGGGGCTAAAATAAGATGACCCTCAGGCTCCGGAAACCCAAGGGAAAAAGAGGCTAGGTGGCAAATGGTAAAACCAAGGTTGGGCATTGCTGGAAAATCTTTAATCAAGGCGAACTATCAAGGGGTTCCCATTATAACCCAACCGCGTAAGGAACGCAAAATCCGGGAACAAAACACCGATATGACGGAAACTAGGGCGGCAAGAGTGGAACAAAACACTAGGCGAAGGCCGAGCCTTCCACCCTTTACCAAGTATATAGATGCATTAAGATAACATGGCAATATAATTATATCCCAACAAGTAAATAATGTTCCTACAAGGAACGGTCTCCAATCTTCACCTACAACTAGCAACGCTATAAGAGGGGCTAAGAAAAGCGGTAACATAGCCAATCAATGGTTTGCTAGGACATGGTGGGTTAGAGGTTTGACATGGCAATTTGGGAGGCTTGAAAGCAAGTGGTAGGCATCGTAGAATTGGCATAGCAAAAGAGCGAGCATCTAGCAAAGCAAAGATAGTAGTGATTTCGAGGGTATGATCATCTTGCCTGCAAAGATGTCAAAGTTGACTGCATCCTTGAAAGCAAACTCAACGGGCTCCTTGTTAGTGAACTCGTCTCCCGGCTCTACCCAAACAAGACAAACAAGCAAACAGAACACAATCAACCACGTGCAAGGCTCAAACAATATGATGCAAAGATGGTATGCTATGCGGCATGCGATGCGGGATGCATATGCCAGATTTGATAGGGAAAGCATGAACCTGGCCTCAACTTGGAAATCCAAGTGTGCCACTGGAAATATGAGATTAAATCGCTTGAAAACAATATAAAGAACGCCACAATCGGAGTTACGGTTTGGAAATGGCAAGCAATTCAAATATGACCATGTTCTGCGATTTACAGCAAGTAGTCATCTAAATGCAACAAGATGAACATGCTACAACACCCAAACATGGCATAAAAATACATGGCAGGGATGAATTCATGATGCTTAACAAAAGTCTAGCACTGAGCTATGGCCAATTCATCCATTAACAGGTTCAAACAAGCATGGCAAAACTGCATATGGTAAACATATCTCAGACTTAGTGAGATTAACACTTGTAGGGAATTTCAGATCAGATAGTACTCTTCGGAGCATGAAAACAATATGCTACAGGACCTCAACATGGCAAAGTAAAGCATGGCATGGAGCTACTCAAAGAGCTTAATAAAAGTCCCTTAGTGACCTTGAGCCAAAAGGGATCGGAAAATACAATTGCAAGCATGTGAACATGGCACAAACATAATCAGATCACAGACTTGGTGAAAACTGGAGCATGCTGAAAACAGATATCAAGTAGGCATGTTTACAAGCCCGATGCACTCACTACGGAGCAAGTCATGATAATCTAAGAATACACCCACCAAGAATACACAAAATGCAAGCTAGACATGGCAAGAACAATAGCAGAGCATGCACGGATCAACTACAACATCATCGGCAAAATCGCTAACAAGTAGACAATCTGCCCAGATTCACGAAGTAGCAAAAGTAGAGCTCGATTGACTGAAGCTAGGGTGCTCAATAATTGCAAACAAAGACATGGATGGATAGAGAACTACAAGATTAACAAAACATCCTTACTGATCATCCTCAAAAGAGGCACAGATCACTAGGAAACAACATGAACATATGGCAACATGAGATAAACAGCTCAAGGACTTAGTGCATTTGCTAAGTACCTGAAATCAGAAATACCAAGTGCCTCACTTTGCAAGCTTGTGCTAGTCACCACACACATCACAAAAATACATGGGTTGCACCTCTGGAAAGATGGCAAAACCCTTAACAAAACATATGTAGAACTCATGGGCATATCATGCACACAATAATCATGGCAAAAATGACAAATAACTAAATGGAGCATTTCGGGCATCAAGATGAACTCAAATGAAAATGATGCAATGAGATGAAATGATGTACTCTCTGAGATGAACATTTTGATAAGCTATATGCCCAAAACGGAGGTACGGATGCAAAGTTACGATGCAATGAATAGGAGCATATGAGCAAGGGTTTCGGGGCAAAAGTCAACCCAAACGGGATCTCAGATCCAGATCTGGCGCGGATGTCGAGGATGGCCGGCCGGAGCTGAAGAATTCGCCAGAACAGTGTCGTGTCTCGCCGGAGTTGTCGCGGGGCGCCGGAGTGGAGGGGCTAGCCGGCCGAAGGGAGCGGACGCCGGAGTAGAAGGTGGCGGCCCGAGGCGGGTGGAGCGGCGGCGGTGGTTGCCGGCCAGGGGTGGTAGGGCGCCGAGCGACGGGGTCGGTGCGCCGGCCGGTGCGGCGGTGCGGCGAGTTGGTGGCTGGTGCGGTGGACCGGGTCGCCGGCCTCGGGGAAGGAGGCGGCGGGAGGCGAGGCGCCTCGGCGGCGGAGGAACAGGCCGGGAGGGCCCGCCGTGGGCTCCCCGGGCCTTGGTGCGGGGGCGCCCGGCGGCTGCCACGTGGCGTGATGGGAGAGGACGAGGGGACAGCGGCGAACGTGTCCGGCCGGACGAACAATGTCCGGCGCGGCGGAGGAGATATTTTTAGGGTTAGTGAGAGGAGATCCGAGATTTGAGGAGGGGGGCCTATTTATAGGCATAGAGGGAGCTAGGAGAGTGCAAATGAGGTGCGGTTTTCGGCAACGCGATCGTGATCGAATGCTCTAGATGATGTAGAGGGTTTTGGTGGGTTTTGGTCCAACTTAGAGGGGTGTTGGGCTGCAACACACACGAGGCCTTTTCGTCCCTCGGTTAACCGTTGGAGCATCAAACAAAGTCCAAATGGTACGAAACTTGACAGGCGGTCTACCGGTAGTAAACCAAGGCCGCTTGGAAAGTCTCGGTCCAATCCGGAAATGTTTAATCCCCACACACGAAAGAAAGGTAGAAATGACCACCGGAGGAGAACGAAGCGCCGGAATGCAAAACGGACAACGGGGAAAATGCTCGAGTGCAAGAGATGAACACGTATGCAAATGCAATGCACATGATGACATGATATGAGATGCATGACAACAATAACAACACACGGAGACAAAGACCCGAACCCGAGAAAATAAAATAACTTAACGCCGGAAACGGCAAGAGTTGGAGTACAGATTGGGTAAATCATATCTGGGGTGTTACAACACTCCACCACTATGAAAGGATCTCGTCCCGAGATCTAGGACTGAAAGAACGCCGGGTACTCAGAACGGAGGTGATCCTCGTGTTCCCAGGTACCTTCACGGTCGGAATGGTGTGACCACTTGACTTTGAGAAATTTGATTGACTTGTTGCGAGTCTTGCGTTCAGTCTCTTCAAGAATAGCAACTGGGTGCTCACGATAAGAGAGATCTTCTTGGAGCTCAATGTCCTCGAAGTTGACGGTGCGGTCAGGAGTCTTGAAGCACTTTCGAAGCTGAGAGACATGGAACACATCATGAACATTTGCAAAGTTTGAAGGAAGCTCGAGTTGATAGGCGAGGTGGCCTCTCTTGCTGACAATCTTGATAGGCGAGGTGGCCACGTATCTAGGGGCAAGCTTCCCTTTGATACCGAAGCGACGAGTACCTTTCATAGGAGAGACGCGGAGGTAAACATGATCTCCGATCTCGAAAGCCCAATCACGGTGCTTACTGTCATAGTAGCTCTTCTGGCGGGATTGGGCTGCTTTGAGGTTATCTCGAATGACTTTGCACATTTCCTCTGCCTCTGTGATTAAGTCATTACCCAAAAGCTGACGTTCATCGGTTTCGGACCAGTTGAGAGGGGTACGGCACTTCCTACCATACATAATTTCAAATGGGCCCTTGCCCGAACTTGCTTGAAAACTGTTGTTGTAGGAGAATTCAGCATAAGGAAGACAATCCTCCCACTTCATGCCGAAGGAGATCACACAAGCCCTGAGCATATCTTCAAGAATCTGGTTGACACGCTCGACTTGACCGCTAGTTTGAGGATGGAAAGCTGTGCTGAAGCGGATGTTGGTGCCCATGGCCTTCTGAAAAGAATCCCAAACCTTGGAGGTAAAGATGCTGCCACGGTCTGAAGAGATCGCTTGTGGAATACCGTGCAGAGAGACAATTCGAGAGGTATAGAGTTCCGCCAATTGAGCTGCAGTGATTGACTCTTTGATAGGCAGAAAGTGAGCCACTTTGGTGAGTTTGTCGATGACAACGAATATAGCATCATTGCCACGCTTGGACTTTGGAAACCCAGTCACAAAGTCCATCTCAATGTGGTCAAACTTCCATTCTAGAATGGCAAGAGGTTGGAGGAGACCAGCTGGCCTTTGGTGTTCTACCTTCACTCTTCTGCAGACATCACACTCATTCACGAATTGAGCAATCTCGCGCTTCATTCGAGTCCACCAGTAAGTCTTCTTGAGGTCCTGATACATCTTCGTGCTCCCAGGGTGGATGGAGAGGAGAGAATTGTGAGCCTCGTTCATGATCACTTTACGAAGTTCACCTTTGGGTACAACAATGCGATCCTCGAAGAAGAGAGTGTCCTTGTCATCAAGGCGGTAGCACTTGTACTTGGGTTGACTCTTGGCAATCCCAATCTTCACCTTTTTCACCATAGCATCAAGAAGTCGAGCTTGGCGAATCTGGTCTTCCAAGGTAGGAGAGACTTGAAGGATGGCGAGGAAACCTTGAGGAACAACTTGCAGATTGAGTTTGCGGAAAGCTTCACGAAGCTCGGGTTGATAAGGCTTCAGAATAAGACTGTTGCAATAAGCCTTCCTGCTCTATGCGTCAGGAATCACATTGGCCTTGCCTGGAGTATTCTCGATACTCGGATTATACTCTTGAATCATTTCGACCCATCGAGTTTGCCTGAGGTTGAGATTAGGCTGAGTGAAGATGTACTTGAGACTCTTGTGATCAGTAAAAATGTCCACTTTTCTTCCCAATAAGAGATGTCTCCAAGTCAAAAGAGCATGCACAACTACCGCCAACTCGAGATCATGAGTGGGGTAGTTCTTCTCATTGGGCTTCAACTGGCGAGAGGTATAAGCAACAACTTTCTTCTCTTGCATCAATACTGCGCCAAGACCTTGGAGAGAGGCATCACAAAAGACCTCGTACGGCTTGGATTCGTCAGGCGGAGTCAGAACTGGAGCAGTGATCAATTTCTCTTTCAAAGTGTTGAAAGCAATGTCACACTCCGGAGACCAAACGTACTTGACGTGCTTTTGGAGAAGATTTGAGAGAGGCTTCGCGATCTTAGAAAAGTTTTCAATGAATCTTCGACAGTAGCTTGCGAGACCGAGGAAGCTACGGAGTTGCTTCACGTTCTGCAGAGGTTCCCAATTCACAATTGCAGACACCTTCTCAGGATTCACCGCAATGCCCTTGGCAGAGATGATATGACCAAGATAAAGAACCTCATCGATCCAAAATTCGCACTTGGAGAACTTGGCGTAGAACTTGTGTTCCCTTAGCTTATCGAGTACCAAACGCTAGTGCTTGGCATGATCTTCCTTGTTCTTCGAGAAAACCAGAATGTCGTCGAGATAGACCAAAACAAAGTCATTGGTGTAGGCGTTGAAGATGAAGTTCATCATGCAAGAGAACGTCGGAGGAGCGTTGCCGAGGCCAAAAGACATGACAGTGTATTCATATGAACCATAGCTTGTTCTGAAAGCCGTCTTGGGGATATCTTGCTCACGGATTCAAATCTGATGATAACCCATACAGAGATCAAGCTTGGAGAATACTTGGGCACCTTTGAGTTGTTCGAACAGCTCATTGATGTTGGGAAGTGGGTATTTGTTCTTGATAGTCTTCTTGTTCAATTGACGGTAATCAACACAAAGTCGGTCCGTTCCATCCTTCTTCTTCACAAAAAGAACACCACAACCCCACGGAGAAGAACTAGGCCGGATGAGACCCATTCTTTCTTGAATATCGAGTTACTTCTTCAGCTCCTTCAACTCTTCAGGTCCGAGCTTGTAAGGACGCTTGCACACAGGTCCCGTACCGGGCTCAAGATCAATAACGAATTCAACTGGCCGGTGCGGAGGCATTCCTGGAAGCTCTTCTAGAAAGACGTCTTGATATTCGCAAACGACTGGAATTTGCGAGATCGCATCCAGTTCACCCTTCTCATTGAGAGAAAACAGACGGATGGTATTATCACGAGCGGCAAAGACTATTACATCCTCAGACGAATGAGTCAATTGAATCTGCCTGGCAGCACAATCAAGATGCACCTTGTGCTTATAAAGCCAATCCATTTCGAGGATAAGAACAATATCCGAGTCACCAAGAACATTTGGAGAGGACAAGAACTTATAGTCACCCAAAGTGATTGTAACATCCGGAACGCATACTCGAGATGTCATTTGACGGGTCGGAGAAACAATAGCCAACGGTTTCGACAACACTTGAGTAACAAAATCATGCTTAGATGCAAAAGGTCTCGACATGAAACAATGCGATGCACCAGTGTCAAAAAGAACTCTTGCAGGAATATCATTAACAGGAAGGTTACCCATGATGACATATGATGAATCCTCTGCCTGAGCTGCATTCACCATATTGACCTTGGCGTACTTGGGGTTATGCTTGACCATAGCTGTACTTGCCGATCTCACAGGAGGAGGAGGAGGAGGGAGACGCCTCTGGTTGAGACACTTGTTGGCATAGTGACCCTTATGTTGGCACTTGTTGCACGTGACCTCTGAAAGCGGACGGTGATACGGAGCACTCGATCTTGGAGCTTGAGACGAAGTCTTGTTCTGAAAGCCAGGGTTGGGTGGGTGGGAAGAACCACTGCCACCTTTGCTCTTCTGCTGATACGGCTGATGGAACGGAGGAGGAGGAAGCCAATACTTCTGCTGCTTGGCCACTTGAGTAGAGGAAGAAGGAGTAGCATCTCTGACTCGCTTCTTGGAAGCATCACAACTCAGTTGAGCGGCCTCTTGCTTCAATGCCATGTTGTAGAACTCATCGTACCTCAAGGGCTCGAAGAGAACAAGAGCTAGCTGAATTTCTTCTCTGAGACCACCCCTGAATTGGTATATCATGCTCTTCTCATCAGGTACGTCCTGCTTGGCAAAGCGGGCGAGCTTCTGGAACAACTTGTTGTAGTCATAGACAGACAAAGAGCCTTGCTTCAGGTTGCGGAATTCCTCACGCTTGCTTTCAACCACACTCTAAGGAATATGATGAGCTCTAAAATCTTGACGGAATTCATCCCAGGTAATAACACGTCCACCTCTGGAATACTTGTACTGCTGGAACCATTCTGCAGCTTGATCTTTGAGTTGGAAGGAAGGGAACTTGACAAATCCTCAGGCCTGACGTTACTACACTCAAAATGCTTGCACAGATCCGCGAGCCAATCGTCAGCATCGGTTGCCTCAACACAATTGCTGAAAGTCTTTGGCCCGTTAGCAAGGAACTGGTTGAGTGTAGCAAAGTGATTCTGATTGTTGCCTTGGTTCCCTTGGTTGCCTTGATTGCACTCTTGGAGAATTTGCATGATCAACTGTGTGTTTGCATTGGTTGCGGCCATCACGGCTTGCCATGCCTCCGAAGGAGGGGGAGGTGGTGGTGGATCCTGATTCGGAGTCGTGTGCGTTGGAGGAGCCATCCCGAAGAGGTTGACATCCATTAGCACATTGATAGACAAAATGTGAAGCTGAATCCAACGGAATGAAAATTGCAACATATAGTCTTCACATCCGAACAAAATGAACGAATGCATTCCTCTTGAAATGGTCACATATCCATAAATTGAGAAGCCACTTAGAATTTAGGTAGTGAAATAAATGAACAAGGTATGGATCAAGAACTAATACTCGGTAAGAAATCCCAATCTCAAATGAATATCCGTGGAAGAAGAACTAGAGCTACTAGAATTCCCACATATGAAACTCCCGAACCTTTCCGGTTATGCAATCAGGTGTTGGGGATACAGGGGAAGCATAATATCTCACCCAAATCTAACAATTCCTACATCCAGCTGTATCCATCCTTCAACACATAACCGAGAAAAAACTTCGGAAACCATCTACCTCAACCTTCGAAAAGCATCCGTTATACAAGTTATGGTGATACTCCCGAACTCCCGCCCCAGTACTGGGTGGCGTCGAGGTTATCTCACCAATGAACTGCATAAAAGAGATTTTCGATGTCAGCGTACTAAACTCAGGTATTCGAGAACTGCAACGATAAAATTATGATGACAACATCTCAGAGCTCAACTCCCCGGGACACTTCCACAAAACCACTGACAGGAGGCACCAAGACAATGTTCTCGTCATAAAACCATGGGAACGATTCCAAGATACCCGTGTGATCCTAAATTTTTTTTTAGTGAAATTTGAGAAGAGAAGAGTCAAAACTCTACGTCAGGATGCCTTACCAGAGCGATGAGGAGACTGGGAAGTAAAAAGAATTCCTAAACTCTTCGATATATAATTCCTAAATGACTCAAAACATTTTTCTAGACACAACTCGGCCGCTAATAACGATCAAGCAATGGGGCTCCTAAGGTCGGGGAAGGCTCTGATTGCCAACTTGTAATGCCCTCGATGCGGCTATAGCTCCCACGTGTCGAGGCATGACTTAGAGATATAACCGCATTGAAAGCAATGTCGCAAGTTAGGCAATCATCACAACATCCAATGTAATATAAATAATAAAGGGGAGATACATAGTTGGCTTACACTCGCCGCGTCAATCAAGAACATAAATAACATTACATCATTCAATCACTCATGGCCCGACTACGGCGCCAAAATAAAAGATAACCCAACATGCGACACGGTCCCACGTATCTCCCCCAACTGGGCACCACTAGTGATCATCAGGAAAAGAAACATAGTATCGTTTAGAGTCCTCGTCGAACTCCCACTTGAGCTCAAGCGCGTCACCTAGAGCGGAATCATCAGGCCCTGCATCTGGTGTAATAGTAATCTGTGAGCCACAGGGACTCAGCAATCTCGCACCCTCGTGATCAAGACTATTTGAGCTTAATAGGTAAGGCATGGTAAATATATGTGGGGCTGCAGCAAATGACTAGCATATATGGTGGCTATCCTGTTCGCAAAAGAGAGCGAGAAGAGGAGGCAAAGCGCGAGCGAGAAACTAGAGGGCAACCTGCGCAAGCATTACTCCAACACCGTGTCCACTTCCTGGACTCCGCCGAGAAGAGGCCATCACGGTAACTCACACTGTTGATTCATTTTAATTAAGTTAAGGTTCAAGTTATCTACAACCAAACATTAACAAATTCCCATCTTCCCTTAACCGCGGGCAAGGCTTTCGAAAGTTCAAATCCCTGCAGGGGAGTCCCAACTTAGCCCATGACAAGCTCTCATGGTCAACGAAGGAATAGACCTCCTCCCGAGACGTTCCGATCAGACTCGGTACCTTGGTTCTTCAAGACACTTCGACAGGTTAAAACAAATCGAGCAACACCACCCAGATGTGCCGACAAATCCAGATAGGAGCTGCACATATCTCGTTCTCAGGGCACACCGGATCAGCAAGACGTCGGGTAGGCCAGCCCAGAGTTGCCCCTGGTAGCCCCGGACATCGCT
>NC_041382.1:240879654-240881972 GCF_002162155.2 Triticum dicoccoides | reverse complement strand
AATAAGATGAACCTCGGGCTCCAGAAACCCAAGGCAAAAAGAGGCTAGGTGGAAAATGGTAAAACCAAGGTTGGGCATTGCTGAAAAAGCTTTAATCAAGGCGAACTATCAAGGGGTTCCCATTATAACCCAACCGCGTAAGGAACGCAAAATCCGGGAACATAACACCGATATGACGGAATCTAGGGCGGCAAGAGTGGAACAAAACACTAGGCGAGAGGCCGAGCCTTCCACCCTTTACCAAGTACATAGATGCATTAAGATAACATGGCAATATAATGATATCCCAACAAGTAAATAATGTTCCAACAAGGAACGGTCTCCAATCTTCACCTGCAACTAGCAACACTATAAGAGGGGCTGAGCAAAGCGGTAACATAGCCAATCAATGGTTTGCTAGGACATGGTGGATTAGAGGTTTGACATGGCAATTTGGGAGGCTTGAAAGAAAGTGGTAGGCATTGTAGCACTGGCATAGCAAAAGAGCGAGCATCTAGCAAAGCAAAGATAGTAGTGATTTCGAGGGTATGATCATCTTGCCTGCAAAGTTGTCAGAGTTGACTGGATCCTCGAAAGAAAACTCAACGGGCTCCTGGTTAGCGAACTCGTCTCCCGGCTCTACCCAAACAAGACAAACAAGCAAACGGAACACAATCAACCACGTGCAAGGCTCAAACAATATGAGGCAAAGATGGTATGCTATGCAGGATGCGATGCGGGATGTAAATGCAAGATTTGCCAGAGAAAGCGTGAACCTGGCCTCAACATGGAAATACAAGTGTGCCACTGGAAAGATGAGATGAAATCGCTTGAAAACGATATAAAGAACGCCAGAATCGGAGTTATGGTTTGGAAATGGCAAGCAATTCAAATATGACCACGTTCTGCGATTTACAGCAAGTAGTCGTCTAAATGCAACAACATGAACATGCTACAGCACCCAAACATGGCATAAAAATACATGGCAGGGAAGCATTCATGATGCTTAACAGAAGTCTAGCACTGAGCTATGGCCAATTCATCCATTAACAGGTTCAAACAAGCATGGCAAAAATGCATATGGTAAACTGATCTCAGACTTGGTGAGATTAACACTTGTCTGGAATTTCAGATCAGATAGCACTCTTCGGAGCATGAAAACAATATGCTACAGGACCTCAACATGGCAAAGTAAAGCATGTCATGGAGCTACTCAAAGAGCTTAACAAAAGTCCCTTAGTGACCTTGAGCCAAAAGGGATCAGAAAATACAATTGAAAGCATGTGAACATGGCAAAAACATAATCAGATCACAGACATGGTGAAAACTGGAGCATGCTAAAAACAAATATCAAGTAGGCATGTTTAGGAGCTCGATGCACTCACTACGGAGCAAGTCATGATAATCTAAGAATACACCCACCAAGAATACACAAAATGCAAGCTAGACATGGCAAGAACAATAGCATAGCATGCACGGATCAACTATAGCATCATCGGCAAAATCGCTAACAAGTAGACAATCTGCCCAGATTCACGAAGTAGCAAAAGTAGAGCTCGATTAACTCAAGCTAGGGTGCTCAATTATTGCAAACAAAGACATGGATGGATAGTGCACTACAAGATTAACAAAACATCCTTACTAATCATCCTCAAAAGAGGCACAGATCACTAGGAAACAACATGAACATATGGCAACATGAGATAAGCAGCTCAAGGACTTAATGGAATTGCTAAGTCCCTGAAATCAAAAATACCAAGTGCCTCACTTTGCAAGCTTGTGCTAGTCACCACACAAATCACAAAAATATATGGGTTGCACCTCTGGAAAGATGGCAAAACCCTTAACAAAACATATGTAGAACTCATGGGCATATCATGCACACAATAATCATGGCAAAAATGACAAATAACTAAATGGAGTAGCACATCTGACAATTATCTCAAGTAGCCCTCTTCTAACAGCATTTCGGGCATCATGATAAACTCAAATGAAAATAATGCAATGATATGAAATTATGTACTCTCTGAGGTGAACATTTTGATATGCTATATGCCCAAAACGGAGCTACGGATGCAAAGTTACGATGCAATGAACAGGAGCATATGAGCTAGGGTTTCGGGGCAAAAGTCAACCCAAACGGGATCTCAGATCCAGATCTGGCGCGGATGTCGAGGATGGCCGGTCGGAGCTAAAGAACTCGCCGGAACAGTGTCATGTCTCGCCGGAGTTGTCGCGGGGCGCCGGAGCGGAGGGGCTCGCCGGCCGGAGGAAGCGGACGCCAGAGTAGAAGGCGGCGGCCCGAGGCGGGTGGAGCGACGGCGGTGGTTGCCGGCCAG
>NC_041382.1:240841177-240879260 GCF_002162155.2 Triticum dicoccoides | reverse complement strand
GCGGCGGGGTCGGTGCGCCGGCCGGTGTGGCGGCACAGCGAGGTGGTGGCCGGCGCGGTGGACCGGGTCGCCGGCCTCGGGGAAGGAGGCGGCGGGAGGCGAGGCGCCTCAGCGGCGGAGGAACGGGCCGGGAGGGCCCGCCGTGGACTCCCCGGGCCTCGGCGTGGGGGCGGCCAGCGGCTGCCACGTGGCACAACGGGAGAGGACGAGGGGACGGCGGTGGACGTGTCCGGCCGGACGGGCAATGTCTGGCACGGCGGAGGAGATATTTTTAGGGTTAGAGAGAGGAGATCCGAGATTTGAGGAGGGGGCCTATTTATAGGCATAGAGGGAGCTAGGAGAGTCCAAATGAGGTGCGGTTTTCGGCCACGCGATCGTGATCAAACGCTCTAGATGATGGAGAGGGTTTTGATGGGTTTTGGGGCAACTTGGAGGCGTGTTGGGCTGCAACACACACGAGGCCTTTTCGGTCCCTCGGTTAACCGTTGGAGCATCAAACGAAGTCCAAATGGTACGAAACTTGATAGGCGGTCTACCGGTAGTAAACCAAGGCCACTTGGCAAGTCTCGGTCCAATCCGGAAATGTTTAGTCCCCACACACGAAAGAAAGGTAGAAATGACCACCGGAGGAGAACGAAGCGACGGAATGCAAAACGGACAATGGGGAAAATGCTCGAATGCAAGAGATGAACACGTATGCAAATGCAATGCACATGATGACATGATATGAGATGCATGACAATGATAAAAACACACGGAGACAAAGACCCAAACCCGAGAAAATAAAATAACTTAACGCCGGAAACGGCAAGAGTTGGAGTACAAATTGGGTAAATCATATCCGGGGTGTTACACATAGTAACGACCCGAATCCTCGTCAAATTCCCACTTGAGTTCGGTCGCGTCCCCTGCACTGGCGTCATCAGCACCTGCATCTGTTTTGGGAACTATCTGTGAGTCACGGGGACTCAACAATCTCACACCCTCGTGATCAAAACTATTTAAGCTTATGGGTAGGAAAGGTAGTGAGGTGGAGCTGCAACAAGCACTAGCATATATGGTGGCTAACTTACGCAAATCAGGGCGAGAAGAGAAGGAAAGCACGGCCGAGAAGCTATAATGATCAAGAAGTGATCTTGAAACTACTAACGTTCAAGCATAACACGAGACCGTGTTCTCTTCCCGGACTTCGCCGAAAAGAGACCATCACGGCTACACACGCGGTTGATTCATTTTAATTAAGTTAGGTGTCAAGTTTTCTACAACCGGATATTAACAAATTCCCATCTTCCCATAACCGCAGGCATGGCTTTTGAAAGTTCAAAACCCTGCAAGGGTGTCCGAACTTAGCCCACCACAAGCTCTCACGGTCAACGAAGGATATTCCTTCTCCCAGGACGACCCGATCAGACTCGGAATCCCGGTTACAAGACATTTCGACAATGGTAAAACAAGTCAGCAAGACCACCCGCTATACCGACAAATCCCGATAGGAGCTGCACATATGTCGTTCTCAGGGCACACCGGATAAGATAAGCGTACAGGAGCCAACATAACCCAAGTTTCCAAGGGATGGCCACGCACGGTGCTCTAGTTTGGACCAACACTCAAGAGGAGAACTGGCCCGGGGTTTAAAATAAAGATGACTCTTGACTCCGCGGAACCCAAGGGAAAAATGCTTAGGTGGCAAATGGTAAAACCAAGGTTGGGCCTTGCTGGAGGAGTTTTATTCAAGGCGAACTGTCAAGGGGTTCCCATTATAAGCCAACCTCGTAAGGAACGCAAAATCAAGGAACATAATACCGGTATGATGGAAACTAGGGCGGCAAGAGTGGAACAAAACACCAGGCATAAGGTCGAGCCTTCCACCCTTTACCAGGTATATAGATGCATTCAAGTAAACAAGATATAATAAAGATATCCCAACAATATCCATGTTCCAACAAGGAACAAACTCCATTTTCACCTGCAACTAGCAACGCTATAAGAGGGGCTGAGCAAAGCGGTAATATACCCAAACAACGGTTTGCTAGAAAAGGTGGTTTAGAGGCTTGACATGGCCATTTGGGAGGCATGATATAGAAAGTGGTAGGTATCGTGACATAGCAAAAGAGCGAACAACTAGCAAGCAAAGATAGAAGTGATTTCGAGGCTATGGTCATCTTGCCTGCAATGTTCTCCGAGTTGATGAAAACTTGATCCTCGTAAGCATACTCAACGGGTTCCTCGATCACGTAATCATCTCCCGGCTCTATCCAAAGCAAGAACACTAGCAAAGGAAACAACAATCAACCATGGTGCAATGCGCAAGCAACATGATGCGGAACATGGCATGATATGCAGGATAAGATATGCAATGCATACGCGTGCTTCGGAAGGGAAAGAATGAACCAAGCATCAACTTGGCAAACCAAGTGCGCCGCTGGAAAGATGAGTTGATTTCGGTCGAAATCGATATAAACATCACCGGAATCGGATGCATGGTTTGCAAATGGCAACCAAAACAATAATGGCACAATTCTACGATTAACAGCATGATGCCATCTAAAATGCAACAAGAAACTAAGCTATTGCACTCTAACATAGCAACAAATCACATGGAAGTGATATACTCAAATTGCTTGACAAAATATGAACACTGAGCTACGGATAAAACAGACTAGAACATGTTGAAACAAGCATGGCAAAAGTGCAAAAGATATCAGCATCACATGTCAGGAATTAACATTAGGAAGCAATGTTTAGAGCAAGCAAACAACATGCTACAGGATCAGATCATAGAAAACAAATGCATCGCATGAATCTACTCAAAGAATAGAATAGAAGTCCCTTACTGACCATGAGTCAAAAAGGATCAGAAGATATGATGGCACCCATGTAAACATAGAAAATTTCGTTAACAGATTCAGACTTAGCAGAAAACTGGGCATGGCAAAAACAGAATTATGAAGCCCTCTTTGCGAGCTCGATTCAGTCACCACAAGGCATTGCATGACAAGATAAGCATAGCATCAGCAAGATGGCATGTTCAAGAAGCTAACCATTGAAAGAACAAGTTTATAGCATGCTTGAAAAAACTACAACAACCATGGCAAAATTGATTAACATGTAAACAATCTGCCAGGAACATTTTATAGCAAAAGTAGAGCAAGATTAAGTCATGCTAGGGAACTCCATAAATGCAAACAGGGGAATGGATGGATATAGCACAACCATATGTTGAAATCATCATTACTGAACATACTCAAAAGAAGTATGGATCTCACTGTAGCAACATAAATACATGGCATAAAAATAATAGCAGGGAAATGACTTGGTGAAATTCTAAGTCTCTGAAATCAGCAGTATCACGAGAGCTACTTTGCATGCATGTGCTAGTCACCACAAGGACCAAAAAATACATGGCATACACCCCTGTAAAGATCTCATGGCATAGCCCAAAACACATGTAGAGCTCATGACCATATGCAACACACAACAATTGTAGCAAAAATGACAAATGCTCATACTCTGCTAAGAATCAGCGCCTAACATTCTCTAGCACTTTTGCATCAATCATTTGGGCATCAAGATGGACTCAAACTAGCAAGTCACAATGGAACAAAATGAAGAGCACATCATGGTGAACATTTTGATATATCATGCATGCTAAACGGATCTAAATATGAGGAGTTATGGCATGTTGAACAGGGCTCCAGAATATAGCAGAAAAGGACTTAGTGGAGAAAAACAAGGTCAACCAAGGATCTGGATCCAGATCTGGCATGCGCGGTTTGAGGTTCGCCGGAGTGGATCTCGCCGGAATACGTCGGAGTTGAGGAGGGAGACGCCCAGAGCAGTGGAGGGGGTCACCGGATCCGGTAGTCGCTGGAATTGGAGGAGAGGACCCAACACGGTCGCATCGGTGGAGGGCGGTGGCCAGTGATGCGGGTTGGCGGCAGTGGCGGAGGCCGGGGAAACGACCGGAGCTGGGCGGCACGGCGACCGGAGGGGAGCGGGCGGCGGCGGAGCGGCGGGATCGCCCGCGGGCGGCGGCGTCAGGGATTGGGCCCGCGGGGGCCGAATCTGGCCCCGGCGGGCCTCGGCGGTGCGCAGGTCGGCGGCGGACAGGTGGCGCGCTGCGGTTGGACGGGTGCGGCGGCGAACGCGTCGGCCGGATCTGGACATGGCCGGCAGCACGAGGAGAGGGGGAGCTAGGGTTTCGCCTGAATTTTAGGATGGGGAGGACATATTTATACATAGAAGGAGGTGGGAGTGTCCAAATGAGGTGTAGTTTTCGGCCATGCAATCGTGATCCGACGGCGGAGGACATGGGATAGGTTTGGAAGGGTTATTGGGCCACTTTGGAGGGGTGTTGGGCTGCAACACACGAGGCCTTTACGGTTCCCCTGTTAACCATTGGAGTATCAAACAGACTCCAAATGGCACGAATCTTGACAGGCGGTCTATCGGTGATGTACCAAGGCTGCTTGGCAAATCTCGGCCCATTCCGAGAAAGTTTAACACCGGCACATGAAAAGAGACAAAAGGGGGCGTCGGAGGACGTAGGAGTGCCGGATTGCAAAACGGACAACGGGGATAAAGCTCGGATGCATGAGACGAACACGTATGCAAATGTGATGCACATGATGACATAATATGATATGCATGACATGAACAAAATGCAAAAATAAGAAAAAACCCAACCACGGGGAAATCTCATAACATAGAGCCGAAAATGGCAAGAGTGGAGTACAAATATGGTAAGTTACATCCGAGGTGTTACAACGCTCCACCACTACAAAAGGATCTCGTCCCAAGATCTAGGACTGAAAGAACTCCGGATATTCGGGCGGAGGTGGTCCGCACGTTCCCAGGTGGCTTCTCAGTCGGAATGATGTGACCACTTCACTTTCAAGAATTTGATAGACTTGGTGCGAGTCTTGCGCTCAGTTTCTTCAAGAATAGCAACGGGATGCTCATGATAAGACATGTATTCTTGGAGATCAATCTCTTCGAAGTTGATGGTGCGGTCAGGTGTCTTGAAGCACTTGCGAAGCTGAGACACGTGAAACACGTCATGCACATTTGCAAAGTTGGGAGGAAGCTCAAGTTGATAGGCGAGATCGCCTCGTTTGCCAATGATCTTGAAAGGACGCACGCATCTAGGGGCAAGCTTCCCTTTGATACCGAAGCGACGAGTACCTTTCATTGGAGATACGCAGAGGTAGACATGGTCCCCGATCTCGAAAGCCAAGTCACGATGGTTGCTATCATAGTAACTCTTCTGGCGCGATTGCGTGGCTTTGAGATTTTCACGAATGACTTTGCACATTTCTTCAGCTTCTGTGATTAAGTCATTGCCAATAAGTTGGCGCTCACCAGTCTCTAACCAATTAAGAGGAGTACGGCACTTTTTTCCATAGAGAATCTCGAATGGAGCCTTGCCCGAACTCGCTTGGAAGCTATTGTTGTAGGAGAACTCGACATATGGAAGACAATATTCCCATTTCATACTGAAGGAATTGACACAAGCCCTAAGCATATCTTCAAGGATTTGATTGACTCGCTCGACTTGTCCATTAGTTTGAGGATGGAAGGCTGTGCTGAAGCGAATGTTGGTGCCCATGGCCTTCTGGAAGGAGTCCCAGAACTTAGAAGTAAAGATGCTTCCATGATCTAAAGATATCAACTGTGGAATGCCATGCAAGGAGACAACCCAGGAGGTATATAGCTCTGCCAACTGAGCTGCTATGATAGATTCTTTGATAGGAAGAAAATGAGCCACTTTAGTAAGCATGTCGATGACAACAAAGATAGCATCATTTCCACGTTTGGACTTGGGGAAATCCAGTCACGAAGTCCATCTCAATATGGTCAAACATCCATTCTGGAATGGCAAGAGGTTGGAGGAGACCAGCTGGTCGTTGGTGTTCTGCCTTCACTCTTCTGCAGACATCACATTCATTCACGAACTGAGCAATTTCTCACTTCATTCGCGTCCACCAATACGACTACTTGAGGTCATGGTACATCTTCGTCCTTCCAGGATGAATGGATAGGATGGAATTTTGAGCCTCGTTCAAAATGACTTTACGTAGATCACCCTTAGGAACTACAATTCGATCCTCGAAGAATAGATTATCTTTGTCAACAAGGCGATAGTACTTGTACTTGGGCTGGCTCTTGGCAATCCCATTCTTCACCTTCTTCACCATTGCATGAAGAAGTTGTGCCTCACGAATTTGGTCTTCCAAAGTAGGAGAGACTTGGAGGTTGGCAAGAAATCCTTCAGGAACAACATGGAGATTAAGTTTGCGGAAAGCTTCACAAAGATCCGGTTGGAAGGGCTTGAGAATTAAGTTGTTGCAGTAAGCCTTCCTGCTGAAAGCGTCCGCAATGACATTGGCCTTGCCTAGAGTATATTCAATACTCAGATTATACTATTGAATCATTTCGACCCAACGAGTCTGCCTGACGTTGAGGTTGGGTTGAGTGAAGATGTACTCGAGACTCTTACGGTCAGTGAAGATGTCCACTTTCTTTCCCAACAAGAGATGTCTCCATGTTAAAAGAGCATGGACAACTGCCGCTAACTCGAGGTCGTGAGTGGGGTAGTTCTTTTTGTTGGGCTTCAACTGGCGAGAGGTATATGCCACAACTTTCTTCTCTTGCATTAACACAGCACGGAGACCTTGTAGGGAGGCATTACAGAAAACTTCGAATGGTTTGGATTCATCAGGAGGAGTCAGAACTGGAGCTGTGACTAACTTCTCTTTGAGGGTGCTGAAAGCCATGTCACATTCAGGCGTCCAGACATACTTCACATGCTTCTGGAGGAGGTTGGAAAGAGGCTTCGCGATCTTAGAGAAATTCTCAACGAATCTTTGACAATAGCTTGCAAGCCCAAGAAAGCTGCGGAGCTGCTTGACATTCTGAGGCGGTGCCCAATTCACAATTGCAGACACCTTCTCAGGATTAACAGCTATGCCCTTGGCGGAGATGATATGGCCAAGGTAGAGAACCTCATTGAGCCAAAACTCACACTTTGAAAACTTCGCATAGAATTGATGTTCTCTGAGTTTGTCCAGCACCAATCTCAAATGCTTGGCATGATCGTCCTTGTTCTTGGAAAAGACCAAGATGTCATCGAGATACACCAAGACGAAATCATTTGTGTAAGGGTTGAAGATGAAGTTCATCATGCGAGATACACCATAGCTTGTTCTGAATGTTGTCTCGGGGATATCTTGTTCACGAATGCTAATCTGATGATAACCCATACGGAGGTCAAGCTTGGAGAATACTTGGGAACCTTTGAGTTGCTCGAATAGCTCATTGATGTTGGGAAGTGGGTAATTGTTCTTTATGGTCTTCTTGTTCAATGGACGGTAGTCGACACAAAGTCGGTCCGTGCCATCCTTCTTCTTGACAAAAAGAACACCACAACCCCATGGAGAAGAACTCGGTTGGATCAGACCCATACGCTCTTGTACATCGAGTTGTTTCTTCAGCTCCTTCAACTCTTCTGGTCCAAGCTTGTAAGGACGTTTGCAAACAGGTTCCATGCCAGGCTCAAGATCGATGACGAATTCAACTGGCCGGTGAGGAGGCATTCCTGGAAGCTCTTCTGGAAAGACGTCTTGATATTCACAAATGACTGGAATCTGAGAGATGACATTCAACTCGCCCTTCTTATTGTGAGAAAACAGTCGAATGGTGTCATCACGAGCGGCATAGATGATCACATCCTCAGATGAGTGTGTCAATTGAATCTTCCTAGCAGCACAATCAAGCTAACCCTTGTGCTTAGAAAGCCAGTCCATGCCGAGAATTAGATCAATATCCGAGTCGCCAAGGACCATTGGAGAAGACAGAAATCTATAGTCACCCATCTTGATAGAAACATTCGGGATCATCGTGGTAGCCCTCATAGACTTGGCCGGAGAAACCACTCCCATGGGTTTACCCAACATTTCCAAAACAAAGTCATGCTTTGAAACAAATGATCTTGACATGAAACAATGCGATGCACCAGTATCAAAAAGGACTTTTATAGGAATAGAGTTAACTGGAAAGTTACCCATGATCACTTCTAAAGAGTCCTCTGCCTAAGCTGCGTTCATCATGTTGACCTTAGCATGCTTGGGATTATACTTGACCACTATGTTGCTGGCAGATCTCACAGGAGGAGGAGGAGGCGGAAGACACCTTTGGTTGAAGCATTTGTTTGCATAGTGCTTTTTCTACTGACACTTGTTGCACGTAACCTCTGAGAGTGGCCGGTGATAAGGAGCACTTGACCTTGGAGCATGAGACTGCGCTTTGCTCTGATAGTCTGGGTTGGGTGGGTGGGAAGATCCATTGCCACCTTTACTCTTCTGCTGATAAGGCTGGTGGAATGGAGGAGGAGGAGGTAACGAAAACTTCTGTTGCTTAGCTGCCACTTGAGTTGATGAAGAAGATGGAGCTGCATCCCTGACTCTCTTCTTAGAAGCATTGCACTTGAGCTGAGCAGCTTCTTGCTTTAGTGCCATGTTGTAGAATTCATCATACTTGGTCGGCTCAAAAAGCACGAGAGCTAGTTGTAGATCTTCTCTGAGGCCACCTCTGAATCAATAAATCATGCTCTTCTCATCAGGGACGTCTTGTTTAGCGAAGCGAGCGAGCCTCTGAAACAGGATGTTGTATTGGTAAACAGACATGCTGCCTTGCTTGAGATTGCGGAACTCCCTGTGCTTACTCTCAGCAACACTTTGTGGAATGTGGTGAGCTTTGAAGTCTCGGCGCGAATCATCCCAAGTAATCACACGACCTCCTCTGGAATCTTTGTATTGCTGATACCACTCAGCGGCTTGGTCTTTGAGTTGGAACGAAGAAAACTTGACAAAGTCCTCAGGCCTGACATTGCTACACTCAAAATGTTTGCAGATATCCACGAGCCAGTCGTCGGCGTCCGTGGCCTCGACGCAGTTACTGAAGGACTTCGGCTGGTTTGCGAGGAACTGATTGAGGGTATCAAACTGAGCTTGATTGTTGCCTTCGCCTTAATTTCCTTGGTTGCACTCTTGCAATAGTTGCGAAAGCATCTGAGTGTTGGCTTTGGTGGCAGCCATGACAGCTTACCATGCCTCCAGAGGTGGAGGTGGTGGCGGTGGTTCCGGATTCTAACGCGTTGGAGGAGCCATCCTGAAGAGGTTGACATCCGTTAGCATCTTGAAAGACATATATGCAAGCTGAATCAATGGATCGAAATTGCAACATATAGCATTAACATTCAAACAAGAATGAACGAATGAATTCCAAAGTAAATCATCACACTTCCATAAGTTGAGGAAGCCACTTAGACAACAGGTAGATGAATAAATGAACAAGGTACGGATATGAACAAATAATTGGTAAGGATTACCCAATCACAAACCAAATATCTACGGGAAGAAATACTAGAGCTACATGAATTCCCACCTATGAAACTCCCAAAACTTTCTGGATATGCACTCAGGTGTTGGGGATACAGGGGAAGCATAATATCTCACCCAAAACTAGCAAATCCTACATCCACCTGTATCCATCCTTCAACACATAAGCAAGAAACCTTCGGAAATCATTTACCTCAACCTTTGTAAAGCATCCGTTATACGAGTTATGGCAATACTCCTGAACTCCCTCACCAGTACTGGGTGGCGTCGAAGTTATCTCACCAACAACTGCATAAAGGAGGTTTTCGATGTCCGCGAACTCAGGTATTCAAGAACTGCAATGATAAAATTGTGACGGCAACACCTCGGAGCTCAACTCCCCGGGACACTGCCACAACCCCTAAATGTCAGGAGGCACCAAGAACAATGTTCTCGTCACAAAACCATCGGAACGATTCCAAGATACCCGTGTGATTCAAAAAAATTGTGAAATTTGAGAAGAGAAGAGTCAGAACTCTACGTCAGGAGGCCTCACTAGAGCGACGAAGGGACTGAGGAGTAAAAATAATCCTACTCTCCGATATATATAATCCTATAAGACTCAAAACATTTTTCTAGACTCAACAACGTCAGCGATTCGATCAGGGGCCCATAAGTCAGGGAAGGCTCTGATTACCAACTTGTAACACCCACGATGCGGCTATATCTCCCACGTGTCGGGGCATGACTTCAGGGCATGACTTAGAGGCATAACCGCATGGTAGGCATGTCACAAGTGGGGGAATCTTTACACATCTCATGTACTGAATAAGGAAGGGATAAAGAGTTGGCTTACAATCGCCACTTCACACAATACATAAAAATAGCATTACATCATCCAGAATACAATCAAGGTATGACTACGGAACCAAATAAAGAAAGACAACCCCAAATGCTACAGCCTCGATCACCCCAACTGGGCTCCTCTACTGATCATCCGAAAAAGATACATAGTAACAACTCGAATCCTCGTAGAACTCCCACTTGAGTTCGGTCACGTACCCTGCACTGGCATCATTGGCACCTGCATAGTTTTTGGAAGTATTCGTGACTCACGGGGACTCAGCAATCTCACACCCTCGCGATCAAAACTATTTAAGCTTATGGGTAGGAAAGGTAGTGAGGTGCAGCTACAGCAAGCACTAGCATATATGGTGGCTAACTTACGCAAATGAGGGCAAGAAGAGAAGCAAAGCACGGTGGAGAAGATATAATGATCAAGAAGTGATCCTGAAACTACTAATGTTCAAGCATAACACGAGACCGCGTTCTCTTCCCGGAGTCCGCCGAAGAGAGACCATCACGGCTACACACGCGGTTGATTCATTTTAATTAAGTTAAGTGTCAATTTTTTCTACAACCGGATATTAAGAAATCCCCATCTGCCCATAACCGCGGGCATGGCTTTCAAAAGTTCAAAACCCTGCAGGGGTGTCCCAACTTAGCCCATCACAAGCTCTCACGGTCAATGAAGCATATTCCTTCTCTCAGGATGACCCGATCAAAATCGGAATCCCAGTTACAAGACATTTCAGCAATGGTAAAACAAGACCAGCAAGACCACCCGTTGTGCCGACAAATCCCGATAGGAGCTGCACATATCTCGTTCTCAGGGCACATCGGATAAGCTAAGCGTATAGGAGCCAACATAACCCAAGATGCCAAGGGACGGCCCCGCACGGTGCTCTAGTTTTTACCAACACTCGGAGGAGCACTGGTCCGGGGGTTTAAAGTAAAGATGACCCTTGAGTCCGCGGCACCCAAGGGAAAAAGGCTTAGGTGCCAAATGGTAAAACCAAGGTTGGGCCTTGCTGGAGGAGTTTTATTCAAGGCGAACTGTCAAGGGGTTCACATTATAACCCAACCGCGTAAGAATTGCAAAATCAAGGAACATAACACTGGTATGACGGAAACTAGGGCGGCAAGAGTGGAACAAAACATGAGGCATAAGGCCGAGCCTTCCACCCTTTACCAAGTATATAGATGCATTCAAGTAAACAAGATATAATAAAGATATCCCAACAATATCCATGTTCCATCAAGGAACAAACTCCATCTTCACCTGGAACTAGCAACGTTATAAGAGGGGCTGAGCAAAGCGGTAACATAGCCAAACAATGGTTTGCTAGGAAAGGTGGGTTAGAGGCTTGACATGGCAATATGGGAGGCATGATATAGCAAGTGGTAGGTATCGCGACATAGCAAAAGAGTGAACAACTAGCAAGCAAAGATAGAAGTGATTTCGAGGGTATGGTCATCTTGCCTGCAAAGTTCTCCGAGTTGTCGAAAACTTGATCCTCGTAAGCACACTCAACGGGTTGCTCGATCACGTAATCGTCTCCCGGCTCTAGCCAAAGCAAGAACACAAGCAAAGGAAAGAACAATCAACCACGGTGCAATGCGCAAGCAACATGATGCAAAACATGGCATGATATGCGGGATGTGATATGAAATGCATATGCGTGCTTCGGAAGGGAAAGAATGAACCAGGAATCAACTTGGCAAACCAAGTATGCCGCTGGAAAGATGAGTTGATTTCGGTCGAAATCGATATAAAGATCACCTGAATCGGATGCACGGTTTGCAAATAGTAAGTAGAACAATAATGGCACAATTCTGCGATTAACATCACGATGCCATCTAAAATGCAAGAAGAAACTAAGCCACTGCCCTCTAACATAGCAACAAAGCACATGGCAGTGTTCTACTCAAGATGCTTGACAAAATATGAACACTAAGCTATGGCTAAAACACACTAGAATAGGTTCAAACAAGCATGGCAACAATGCAAAAGATATTAGCATCACAGACTTAGTGAAAATACTAACAAGTCAGGAATTAACATCAGGAAGCTATGTTTAGAGCAAGCAAACAACATGCTATAGGATCAGATCATAGCAAACAAAGGCATGGAATGAATCTACTCAAACCATAGAACAAAAGTCCCTTACTGACCATGAGCCAAAAAGGATCAGAAGATATGATGGCACCCATATAAACATAGCAAGTTTCGTTAACAGATTCAGAGAGCTACTTTGCATGCATGTGCTAGTCACCACAAAGATCACAAAAATACAAGGCATACACCCCTGTAAAGATCGCATGGCATGGCCCAAAACACATGTAGAGCTCATGACCATATGCAGCACACAAGAATTGTAGCAAAAATGACAAAATCTCATACTCTGCTAAGAATCAGCACCTAACATTTTATAGCACTCTTGCATCAGTCATTTGGGCATCAAGATGGACTCAAACAAGCAGGTCACAATGGAACAAAATGAAGAGCACATCATGATGAACATTTTGAAATATAATGCATGCAAAACGGACCTATGGCTGAGGAGTAATGGCATGTTGAACAGGGCTCCAAAATATAGCAGAAAAGGACTTAGTGGAGAAAAATGAGGTCAACCGTGGATCTGGATCTAGATCTAGCACGTGTGGTTCGAGGTTCTTCGGAGTGGATCTCGCCGGAATATGTTGGAGTTTAGGAGGGAGACGCCCGGAGCAGTGGAGGGGGTCGCCGGAGTTGGAGGAGAGGACCCGGCGAGGTCGCGTTGGCGGAGGGCGGCGGCCGGTGACGCGCGTCGGCGGCAGTGGCGGAGGCCGGGGCAACGGCTGGAGCTGGGCGGCATGGAGACCGGAGGGGAGCGGGTGGCGGCGGAGCAACGGGGTCGCCCGCGGGCGGCGGTGGCGGGGAACGGGCCCGCGGGGGCCGGATCTTGGCCTGGCGGCCTCGGCGGCACACGGGTCGGCGGCGGACAGGTAGCGCGCTGCGGTTGGACGGGCACGGTGGCGGACGCATACGGTCGGATCCAGACATGTCCGACGGCACAAGGAGAGGGGGAGCTAGGGTTTCGCCTGAATTTTTGGACGGGGAGGACATATTTATACATAGAAGCAGGTGGGAGTGTCCAAATGAGGTGTAGTTTTCGGCCACGTGATCATGATCCGACAGCGGAGGACATGGTATAGGTTTGGAAGGGTTATTGGGCCACTTTGGAGGGGTGTTGGGCTGCAACACAAATGAGGCCTTTGTGGTTCCCCGGTTAACCGTTGGAGTATCAAACGGACTCCAAATGGCATGAAACTTGACATGGGGTCTACCAGTGGTGTACCAAGGACGCTTGGGAAATCTCGATCCATTCCGAGAAAGTTTAACACCCGCACAAGGAAAGAGACAAAAGGGGGCGCCGGAGGACGTAGGAGTACCGGATTGCAAAACGGACAACGGGGAAAAAGCTCGGATGCATGAGACGAACACGTATGCAAATGCGATGCACATGATGACATAAACAAAATGCAAAACGAAGACAAAACCCAACCATGGGGAAATCTCATAACTTAGAGCAGAAAATGGCAAGAGTTAGAGTACAAATATGGTAAGTTACATCCGGGGTGTTACACAAGGCTCGGTCAACGAACAGAGGGGAGGTGGCCCAGGCACAAGCTGGCGCTGGACTTGGCGAAGGCGCGGTCAACCCGAGGCGCGGGCGAATGGGCGCCTCGTCCTCTGCTCGTCAGGAAAACAGAGCAGCGATGGTGCACATGAGCCTTGGCAGCAGCGACAGCTTGGCTCCTGCGAGGTAGTGGAACGATGGAGCGACGAGGGAAAGGGTAAGCGAGCAAAAGATGATGAGACGTCCAGATCCGGTCGGAGGTGCGGCAGCAACGGCTCTCGGCGGCGGCCATGGATGCTGTTATGGGTCCTGTTCTTGCCGAAGACGGCGACGACGAACCTGCGAGACGAGGCGGTAGTGAGAGACCTGAGAGAGAGAAAAAGGCGGGGAAGGGAAATGAGAGGAGGAGTGGAGCGGGACGAGGCCGGCCCTGCTTGTGCTCGACATCGAGGTGCGCCAGGGCGGCGCTGCTGGTCCGGTAGCTGGACTTCGACGAGGGTGATGCTCGTCCTATGACGCATCAGAGAGAGAGGGAGACATGATCTTTAGAAAAAAACAAAGGACCGGAGGAAGGACAGGGAGGGTCGGCCGGAGATGGTGGCCGAGCCTGGCTTCAAGGCGGCGAAGCACCTACAAGGAGGAGTTGCGGCCATCTGCTGGTGCTATTCCCCAGTGGTGACCGGTCAGGTGAAGTCGAGGAGGAGGCTAGGGTGAGGTTGCAATGAGGCTGCTCGGGCACGAAGGAGCAGAGAGCGTGAGGAGGTCCTCCATTGGCTAGCGGGCAGACCTTTGGTGGCCGGCGACGAGGGACTCTACGGTGGGGAGCTGCGGCTGATCCGAGGAGGAAGGAGTCATATTGGTTCGGTGGCAAAATCAAGGAGGGGAAGGTGGTAGCTGCTGATTTGGAGCGGGGGAGATCCCGAGGAAGAGGGGAGTTGGTCGGGTGGCGGCGGAAGGGAAGGGTGGATGTGACAAGCCTAAAAACTAGGGTTTGACTGGTATATAAAGCAGATGGATTTTTGGGTTAGTGGCTAATCCATCCCTTCGATCGTAATCGGACGGCCGGGAAAAATAGGTAGGGAGTCCAAATAAGAAAAGGGAGATGTTTTAGGGATGTTTGGGGATGATCCGGATCCAACGGTGACGACTGTCCGGGTTGGGTTTGGGGAGTTTTCGGACGCACGCGCGAGCAGAGCCACGGGCTGACAAGAGAGGTTAGGTTGGGCCTGGCAGTAGGTAGTGGACTATGCTAGAGAGAGATGATCTGAGAAGAGAGGAGAGAGAAAACAACCCGACAACCGTTTCCGGAGACCGGAAACGTCCGAGGATAGACCGGCTATAATGCCGCTATATTTAACCGTTGGGGCGTCAAATGGACTCCGGATGCGATGAAACTTGGCAGGCGACCTACTGGCAACATAACAACACCGCATGCCAACTTTCAACCCATTCCGAGAACATTTTCCGGCCACTTATAAAATACTATTTCGGACGTGCCGCGGGCGCGTGCAAGTGTGTTTGGGCTCGGAACGGACAACGGACGAAACTGGGGAACCCGGACGGATGCAAGTTTCGAAAACATGCAGATGCAATGCGGATGATGACATGGAAAGAATGCAACACGCAAACCAATGACAAGGCAACAACATCGAATAACTGGGAGACATCTGGCGCGTCGAACTCGGGGCATTACAACACCCCACCACTACAAGAGGATCTCGTCCCGCGATCTAGGATGGCACCGGAGGGAAGCGGAAGAGGAAGAGAAGAGGACAAACAAAGTTGCTTCTTTGACAAAAGAGTGAAACCGATGAACTTTGAGAGGTTGAAAACTTGAAAGAAAGAAAGAACACAACAGAGTTGAACGAATTTGAGAGCACTCCGGTAGAGAAGAGAAACAAGGAACATTATTATAACCTTGTAGGTTGAAATACATAAGAAAAGGGGTACAATGGACAAGAAGTACAAGCAAACACTCCGGTTGAAACGAGATGTACAAGGAATGATAAGGATTGGAAAGGTCTTCAACGAACCACCGGTTGGCTTGGAAAGAACGAATGAATTGATATGATAACCAAGGAAGAGAACTCTTGAACGAACCACCATAAGGATTGAAAATGAACAAAGAAAAGATAAAGAAACACCAGGAAGAATTAGAGAACGAATGAAGATACTGGAGGGAATTTAGATACAAGTGAACAAAGAGAACCCGAGCTGATTAGATAATACTTGAATGATGCACCGGTATGATTTGGAGAAGGAGAGCTGAAAGCTTGGATGAATAATGTTTGAAAAGATGGCCTTTGGAGAATCGAACTGAAAAGAATCCTGAATTGCTTTGTATGGGTGAAAAGAATTCTCACAATCAAAAACAATTATGAGAGGATGGCATCAAGCTAGAACGATGAATCTTGAAGAGAATGGAGCAATATTTGGAGGAATAACTCTTCTTTGGTCTTCAATTGTTGAGAATGATGACGAGAACCACCACTAAGAATTGTTTAGACACTCCGGGAGAATCAAAAGCGAAGAGGTTGAGCCAACGATGAAGGAATTTGAAAGATGTTGGAGAAAGACATATGACTGATGATAATTCATTCCTACGTCAAACTTCTAAAAGAATTTGAGAGTAACCCCGGGAAAATAGAAGAGTCACGTAAGATCCTGGGAAAAACTTGTGGGTTAGGGCCCACTCAATAGAAACATCGTTGAATGATTTTTGAAGAGAGATTGCACCGGTTGAATTAAATGGCTCACAAGAGATAACAACCTCAACATATCTTGAACGGATTGATAATGGAGACACAAATCTTCTGAGATATCTTCAGCACTCCAGAACAATTGAATAGCGAGAAGTGGATGATTAGCAGGTGCACCGGCATGAGAAAACATTTGAAACGAGGAAAAGATATGATCGACAAAGCTTGAACTGAATCCAAAGTAGAAGAAAAGATAATGAAGAATAATAAATTTGAAGGTCCGTTAGTATCTTCCTTAGAATCACCGGATAAGAACATTGACAAAAAAGAATGGAGAGATTTCCCATCGATACAAAGTTCCTCGATTAAGAAATCCGAGTCCTCGAAGAAAAAGGGGTGGGTGGGCGGGAAAACAAAAGCAACTTGGGGACAGATGAAACGAACAATGTGGGGAAAACCGAGAGGTGATCTTGCGGATGTGAAAAATGATAGGATCATCTTGAAGAGAATGACACCGGTTGGAAAGAATTGATATGAAAACCTCGATGGTCAAGAAGGATTGGTATTCACATAGAAGTGTGAGAACACCACTTAGGAAAGGTATGGAATCAACACTTGACATTGAAGCAACTCGAATACCACAAATCAAAACAAAACAAAGGATTGGCTTGCAGAATAAGCCGGAACAAACATATGATAGATCCCATATCGTATCATGTGTCTGTTGGAAAGGTTATTCTAGGAGCTACTTGAATTCCCACTTATAAACTCCCAAAACTTTCTGGTTATGCAATCAGGTGTTGGGGATACAGGGGAAGCATAATATCTCACCCAAACTTACAATTCCTACATCTAGTTGTATCCATCCTTCAACACCTAACCAAGAAACCTTCGGAAATCATGTACCTCAACCTTTGAAAAGCATCCGTTATACGAGTTATGGCAATACTACCGAACTCCCGCCCCAGTACTGGGTGGCGTCGAGGTTATCTCACCAACAACTGCATAAAAGAGATTTTCGATGTCGGCGAACTCAGGTATTCCAGAACAGAAACGATAAAATTGTGACGACAACACCTCGGAGCTCAACTCCCCGGGACACTACCACAACCCCTAAATGTCAGGAGGCACCAAGAACAATGTTCTTGTCACAAAACCATCGGAATGATTCTAAGATACCCGTGTGATCCTAAAAAAAGTGTGAAATTTGAGGAGAGAAAAGTCAAAACTTCTACGTCCGGAGGCATCACTAGAGCGACGAAGGGACTGAGGAGTAAAAAGAATCCTACTCTCCGATATAGAAAATCCTAAGACTCAAAACATTTTGTTCTATACTCAACAACATCAGTGATTCGATCGAGCAGGGGGCTCCTAAGTCGGGGATGGCTCTGATACCAACTTGTAACACCCACAATGCGGCTATATCTCCCACGTGCCAGGGCATGACTTAGAGGCATAGCCGCATGGTAGGATTGTCGCAAGAGGGGTAATCTCCACATATCCCATGTACTGAATAAGAAATGGGATAAAGAGTGGGCTTACAATCGCCACTTGACACAAATACAAGTTAAACAAACATCATCCAGAATACAATCAAGGTCCGACTACAGAACCAAAATAAAAGAAGACAACCCCAATTGCTAGATCCCCAATCGTCCCAACTGGGCTCCACTACTGATCAACCGGAAAAGACACAAAACAATGACCAAGATCTTCATCGAGCTCCCACTTGAGCTCGGTTGCGTCACCTACACTGGTATCATCGGCACCTGCAACTGTTTGGATGTATCTGTGAGCCACGAGGACTCAGCAATCTCACACCCGCGAGATCAAGATTATTTAAGCTTATGGGTAGGAAAGGGTAGTAAGGTGGAGCTACAGCAAGCACTGAGCATATATGGTGGCCAACATACGCAAATAAGAGCGAGAAGAGAAGCAACGCAGCGGTCGTGAACTAGAAGTAATCAAGAAGTGATCCAGAATCTACTTACGTTCAAGCATAACACAAGAACCGTGTTCACTTCCCGCACTCCGCTGGAAATAGACCATCATGTCTACACACATGGTTGATGCATTTTAATTAAGTTAAGTGTCGAGTTCTCTGCAAGTGGACATTAACAAATTCCCATCTGCCCATAACCGCGGGCACGGCTTTCGAAAGTTCAAACCCTGCAGGGGTGTCCCAATTTAGCCCATCACAAGCTCTCATGGTCAACGAAGGATATTCCTTCTCGCGGGAAGACCCGATCAGTCTCGGAATCCTGGTTACAAGACATTTCGACAATGGTAAAACAAGACCAGCAAGACCGCCCGATGCGCCAGCATCCCGATAGGAGCTACACATATCTCGTTCTTAGGGAAACACTAGATGAACAGTACGTACAGCTAAAACCAACCCTCAAGTTTCCCCGAGGGGGCGCCGCAAGTGGCTCTGGTTCGGACCAACACTTAGAGAAGCACTGGCCCGGGGGGCCGGATCTTGGCCTGGCGGCCTCGGCGGCACACGGGTCGGCGGCGGACAGGTAGCGCGCTGCGGTTGGACGGGCACGGTGGCGGACGCATCCGGCTGGATCCAGACATGTCCGGCGGCACAAGGAGAGGGGGAGCTAGGGTTTCGCCTGAATTTTTGGACAGGGAGAACATATTTATACATAGAAGCAGATGGGAGTGTCCAAATGAGGTGTAGTTTTCGGCCACGCGATCGTGATCCGACAGCGGAGGACATGGTATAGGTTTGGAAGGGTTATTGGGCCACTTTGGAGGGGTGTTGGGCTGCAACACAAACGAGGCCTTTATGGTTCCCCGGTTAACCTTTGGAGTATCAAACGGACTCCAAATGGCATGAAACTTGACATGGGGTCTACCGGTGGTGTACCAAGGCCGCTTGGGAAATCTCGATCCATTCCGAGAAAGTTTAACACCCGCACAAGGAAAGAGACAAAAGGGGGCGCCGGAGGACGTAGGAGTACCGGATTGCAAAACGGACAATGGGGAAAAAGCTCGGATGCATGAGACGAACACGTATGCAAATGCGATGCACATGATGACATGACATGATATGCATGACATGAACAAAATGCAAAACGAAGACAAAACCCAACCACGGGGAAATCTCCTAACTTAGAGCCGAAAATGGCAAGAGTTGGAGTACAAATATGGTAAGTTACATCCGGGGTGTTACACAAGGCTCGGTCAACGAACGAAGGGGAGGTGGCCCAGGCACAAGCTGGCGCTGGACTTGGCGAAGGCGCGGTCAACCCGAGGCGCAGGCGAACGGGCGCCTCATCCTCTACTCGTCAGGAAAACAGAGCAGCGGTGGTGCACATGAGCCTTGGAAGCAGCGACAGCTTGGCTCCTGCGAGGTAGGGGAACGATGGAGCGACGAGGGAAAGGGTAAGCGAGCAGAAGATGATGAGACGTCCAGATCCGGTCAGAGGTGCGGCGGCAACGGCTCTCGGCGGCGGCCATGGATGCTGTTATGGGTCCTATTCTTGCCGAAGACGGCGACGACGAACCTGCGAGATGAGGCGGCAGTGAGAGACCTGAGAGAGAGAAAAGGGCGGGTAAGGGAAATGAGAGGAGGAGTGGAGCGGGACGAGTCTGGCCCTGCTTGTGCTCGACATCGAGGTGCGCCGGGGCGGCGCTGCTGGTCCGGTAGCTGGACTCCGACGAGGGCGATGCTCGTCCTATGACGCATCAGAGAGAGAGGGAGACATGATCTTTAGAAAAAAACAAAGGACCGGAGCCAGGACAGGGAGGGTCGGCCGGAGATGGTGGCCGAGCCTGGCGTCAATGCGGCGAAGCACCTACAAGGAGGAGCTGCGGCCATCTGCTGGTGCTATTCGCTAGTGGTGACCGGTCAGGTGAAGTCGAGGAGGAGGCTAGGGTGAGGTTGCAACGAGGCTGCTCGGGCACGAAGGAGAAGAGAGCGTGAGGAGGTCCTCCGTTGGCTAGCGGGCAGACCTTTGGTGGCCGGCGAGGAGGGACTCTACGGTGGGGAGCTGCGGCTGATCCGAGGAGGAAGGAGTCATATTGGTTCGGTGGCAAAATGAGGGAGGGGAAGGTGGTAGCTGCTGATTTGGAGCGGGGGAGATCCCAAGGAAGAGGGGAGTTGGTCGGGTGGCGGCGGAAGGGAAGGGTGGATGTGACAAGCCTAAAAACTAGGGTTTGACTGGTATATAAAGCAGATGGATTTTTGGGTTAGTGGCTAATCCATCCCTTCGATCGTAATCGGACGGCCGGGAAAAATAGGTAGGGAGTCCAAATAAGAAAAGGGAGATGTTTTAGGGATGTTTGGGGATGATCCGGATCCAACGGTGACGACTGTCCGGGTTGGGTTTGGGGAGTTTTCGGACGCGCGCGCGAGCAGAGCCACGGGCTGACAAGAGAGGTTAGGTTGGGCCTGACAGTAGGTAGTGGACTATGCTAGAGAGAGATGATCTGAGAAGAGAGGAGAGAGAAAACAACCCGACAACCATTTCCGGAGACCGGAAACGTCCGATGATAGACCGGCTATAATGCCGCTATATTTAACCGTTGGGGCGTCAAATGGACTCCGGATGCGATGAAACTTGGCAGGCGACCTACTGGCAACATAACAACACCGCATGCCAACTTTCAACCCATTCCGAGAACATTTTCCGGCCACTTATAAAATACTATTTCGGACGTGCCGCGGGCGCGTGCAAGTGTGTTTGGGCTCGGAACGGACAATGGACGAAACTGGGGAACCCGGACGGATGCAAGTTTCGAAAACATGCATATGCAATGCGGATGATGACATGGAAAGAATGCAACACGCAAACCAATGACAAGGCAACAACATCGAATAACTGGGAGACATCTGGCGCGTCGAACTCGGGGCGTTACAACACCCCACCACTACAAGAGGATCTCGTCCCGCGATCTAGGATGGCACCGGAGGGAAGCGGAAGAGGAAGAGAAGAGGATAAACAAAGTTGCTTCTTTGACAAAAGAGTGAAACCGATGAACTTTGAGAGGTTGAAAACTTGAAAGAAAGAAAGAACACAACAGAGTTGAACGAATTTGAGAGCACTCCGGTAGAGAAGAGAAACAAGGAACATTATTATAACCTTGTAGGTTGAAAGACATAAGAAAAGGGGTACAATGGACAAGAAGTACAAGCAAACACTCCGGTTGAAACGAGATGTACAAGGAATGATAAGGATTGGAAAGGTCTTCAACGAACCACCGGTAGGCTTGGAAAGAACGAATGAATTGATATGATAACCAAGGAAGAGAACTCTTGAACGAACCACCATAAGGATTGAAAATGAACAAAGAAAAGATAAAGAAACACCAGGAAGAATTAGAGAACAAATGAAGATACTTGAGGGAATTTAGATACAAGTGAACAAAGAGAACCCAAGCTGATTCGATAATACTTGAATGATGCACCGGTATGATTTGGAGAACGAGAGCTGAAAGCTTGGATGAATAATGTTTGAAAAGATGGCCTTTGGAGAATCGAACTGAAAAGAATCCTGAATTGCTTCGTATGGGTGAAAAGAATTCTCACAATCAAAAACAATTATGAGAGGATGGCATCAAGCTAGAACGATGAATCTTGAAGAGAATGGAGCAATATTTGGAGGAATAACTCTTCTTTGGTCTTCAATTGTTGAGAATGATGACGAGAACCACCACTAAGAATTGTTTAGACACTCCGGGAGAATCAAAAGCGAAGAGGTTGAGCCAACGATGAAGGAATTTGAAAGATGTTGGAGAAAGACATATGACTGATGATAATTCATTCCTACGTCAAACTTCTAAAAGAATTTGAGAGTAACCCCGGGAAAATAGAAGAGTCACGTAAGATCCTGGGAAAAACTTGTGGGTTAGGGCCCACTCAATAGAAACACCGTTGAATGATTTTTGAAGAGAGATTGCACCGGTTGAATTAAATGGCTCAAAAGAGATAACAACCTCAAGATATCTTGAACGGATTGATAATGGAGATACAAATCTTCTGAGATATCTTCAGCACTCCGGAACAATTGAATAGCGAGAAGTGGATGATTAGCAGGTGCACCGGCATGAGAAAACATTTGAAACGAGGAAAAGATATGATTGACAAAGCTTGAATTGAATCCAAAGTAGAAGAATAGATAATGAAGAATAATAAATTTGAAGCTCCATTAGTATCTTCCTGAGAATCAACGGATAAGAACATTGATAGAAAAGAATGGAGAGATTTCCCATCGATACAAAGTTACTCGATTAAGAAATCCGAGTCCTCGAAGAAAAAGGGGTGGGTGGGCGGGAAAACAAAAGCAACTTGGGGACAGATGAAACGAACAATGTGGGGAAAACCGAGAGGTGATCTTGCGGATGTGAAAAATGATAGGATCATCTTGAAGAGAATGACACCGGTTGGAAAGAATTGACATGACAACCTCGATGGTCAAGAAGGATTGGTATTCACATAGAAGTGTGAGAACACCACTTAGGAAAGGTATGGAATCAACACTTGACATTGAAGCAACTCGAATACCACAAATCAAAACAAAACAAAGGATTGGCTTGCAGAATAAGCCGGAACAAACATATGATAGATCCCATATCGTATCATGTGTCTGTTGGAAATGTTATTATAGGAGCTACTTGAATTCCCACTTATAAACTCCCGAAACTTTCTTGTTATGCAATTAGGTGTTGGGGATACAGGGGAAGCATAATATCTCACCCAAACTTACAATTCCTACATCTAGCTGTATCCATCCTTCAACACCTAACCAAGAAACCTTCGGAAATTGTGTACCTCAACCTTCGAAAAGCATCCGTTATACGAGTTATGGCAATACTACCAAACTCCCGCCCCAGTATTGGGTGGCGTCGAGGTTATCTCACCAACAACTGCATAAAAGAGATTTTCGATGTCGGCGAACTCAGGTATTCCAGAACAGCAATGATAAAATTGTGACGACAACACCTCGGAGCTCAACTCCCCGGGACACTACCACAACCCCTAAATGTCAGGAGGCACCAAGAACAATGTTCTTGTCACAAGACCATTGGAACGATTCTAAGATACCCGTGTGATCCTAAAAAAAAGTGTGAAATTTGAGGAGAGAAAAGTCAAAACTTCTACGTCCGGAGGCATCACTAGAGCGATGAAGGGACCGAGGAGTAAAAAGAATCCTACTCTCCGATATAGAAAATCCTAAGACTCAAAAGATTTTGTTCTATACTCAACAACTTCAGTGATTCGATCAAGCAGGGGGCTCCTAAGTCGGGGATGGCTCTGATACCAACTTGTAACACCCACAATGCGGCTATATCTCCCACGTGCCAGGGCACGACTTAGAGGCATAGCCGCATGGTAGGATTGTCGCAAGAGGGGTAATCTCCACATATCCCATGTACTGAATAAGAAATGGGATAAAGAGTGGGCTTACAATCGCCACTTCACACAAATACAAGTTAAACATACATCATCCAAAATACAATCAAGGTCCGACTACAGAACCAAAATAAAAGAAGACAACCCCAATTGCTAGATCCCCAATCGTCCCAACTGGGCTCCACTACTGATCAACCGGAAAAGACACAAAACAACGACCAAGATCTTCATCGAGCTCCCACTTGAGCTCGGTTGCGTCACCTACACTGGTATCATCGGCACCTACAACTGTTTGGATGTATCTGTGAGCCACGAGGACTCAGCAATCTCACACCCGCGAGATCAAGATTATTTAAGCTTATGGGTAGGAAAGGGTAGTAAGGTGCAGCTACAGCAAGCACTGAGCATATATGGTGGCCAACATACGCAAATAAGAGCGAGAAGAGAAGCAACGCAGCGGTCGTGAACTAGAAGTAATCAAGAAGTGATCCAGGATCTACTTACGTTCAAGCATAACACAAGAACCGTGTTCACTTCCCGCACTCCGCCGGAAATAGACCATCATGGCTACACACACGGTTGATGCATTTTAATTAAGTTAAGTGTCGAGTTCTCTACAAGTGGACATTAACAAATTCCCATCTGCCCATAACCGCGGGCACGGATTTCAAAAGTTCAAACCCTGCAGGGGTGTCCCAATTTAGCCCATCACAAGCTCTCATGGTCAACGAAGGATATTCCTTCTCGCGGGAAGACCCGATCAGTCTCGGGATCCCGGTTACAAGACATTTCGACAATGGTAAAACAAGACCAGCAAGACCGCCCGATGCGCCAACATCCCGATAGGAGCTACACATATCTCATTCTTAGGGCAACACTGTATGAACAATACGTACAGCTAAAACCAACCCTCAAGTTTCCCCGAGGGGGCGCCGCAAGTGGCTCTGGTTCGGACCAACACTTAGAGAAGCACTGGCCCGGGGGGGTTAAAATAAAGATGACCCTTGGGTTGGCCGACCCAAGGGAAAGGTAGTAGGTTGTTAGGCAAATGTAAAACCAAGGTTGGGCCTTGCTGGAGGAGTTTTATTCAAAGCGAACTGTCAAGGGGTTCCCATAACACCCAAACGCGTAAGGGATGCAAAATCAAGGAACATAACACCGGTATGACAGAAACTAGGGCAGCAAGAGTGGAACAAAACACCAGGCATAAGGCCAAGCCTTCCACCTTTTACCAAGTATATAGATGCATTAATTAAATAAGAGATATTGTGATATCTCAACAATATCCATGTTCCAACATGGAACAAACTTCATCTTCACCTGCAACTAGCAACTCTATAAGAGGGGCTGAGCAAAGCGGTAACATAGCCAAAAAATGGTTTGCTTGGAAATGTGGGTTAGAGGCTTGACATGGCAATATGGGAGGCATGATATAGCAAGTGGTAGGTATCGCGACATAGCAAAAGAGTGAGCAACTAGCAAGCAAAGATAGAAGTGATTTCGAGGGTATGGTCATCTTGCCTGAAATCCCGCAAGGAAGAAGAACGAGTCCATGAAGAAGACAACCGGACGTAGTCGAACGAATCCTCACAACTTCGGAACGAAACCGAAGCTAACGCGAGAAGCAACCCGGAAAGAAGCAAACAACATAGTAAACAACCACCACATAAGCATGGCATGATGCGCAACCAAGTATGATGCATGTCTGGTTTAATGAGGCATGGCATGGCAAAATGCACAGACAATACTACAAATTAAGTGGAGCTCAATATGCAACGAGTTGCATATTGACGGAACACCACATTCAAGTTCTTTAGTTCGATCTCGTTTAAGTACCCAACAATATTAAATGTTGATTAACATGGCAAGAGGTGAAGCATATGAAAACTACCTATCCAAGCAAGTTTAAATGAGACCGGAAATAACAAACAACAATTCCGGAAAATCCGCATATGCATTTATTAGGTTTGGTATTGTTCTGTCCTAAAACATATTTTAGAGTTGTTAAACATGCAAGATGAATGCACCATGTTAAACTACGCATTTTTCTACCCCATTTACATATAAAGTTTACTAAGTTTGGAGCTACGATTATTTAGTTATGAATTAAATAATTTTAACATGGCATAGGGGCAAATTAAAGCAAAAAACAAAATAAACATTTCAAACATGGATGAAAGTTGGATATTATAAATCTAGATGAAAATCTAAGCATTTTCATATATAAGGTTTTTACATATGCTGCATAGATTGTGGGTTATTAAATGCATGAAGTCTAGGGGGTTTTCTGCAAATCTGTAAAACACTGGAAAAATAGGAAATTCGTCCGGGGCAGAAATAATATAACTCGGGCCGAAACTACTGGTGCAGGACCTTAGCAGTGGCAGAATCGGGCCAAGCCCAGGGGAACAGAGGAGATATGCTCACCATGGGCTCTTGGGCCAGAAGTACGCGTGGCTAGCTAGGCCGGTCCAGTGGAAGCAGTGAGGGGCCAAGGCTCGGTCAACGAACGAAGGGGAGGTGGCCCAGGCACGAGCTGACGCTAGACTTGGCGAAGGCGCGGGCGAACGGGCGCCTCGTCCTCTGCTCGTCAGGAAAACAGAGCAGCGGCGGCGCACAGGAGCCTTGGCAGCAGCGGCAGCTTGGATCCTGTGAGGCAGGGGAAGGATGGAGCGATGAGGGAAAGAGGAAGCGAGCAGAAGACGACGAGGCATCCAAATCCGGTCGGAGGTGCGGCGGCAACAGCTCTCGGCGGCGGCCATGGATGACGATGTGGGTCCTGTTCTTGCCGAAGACGGCGACGACGAACCTGCGAGACGAGGCGGCAGTGAGAGACCCAAGAGAGAGAAGAAGGCGGGGAAGGGAAACGAGAGGAGGAGTGGAGCAAAACGAGGCCGGCCCTGCTTGTGCTCGACGTCGAGGTGAGCCGGGGCGGCGCTGCTGGTCCGGCGGCTGGACTCTGGCGAAGGTGATGCACCTCCTATGACGTATTAGAGATAGACGGAGACGTGAGCTTCAGAAAAAACAAAGGACCGGAGGCAGGAGAGGGAGGGTCGGCCGGAGATGGTGGCCGGGCCTGTAGTCAAGGCGGCGAAGCACCTACAAGGCGGAGCTGCGGCCATCTGCTGTTGCTATTCGCCAGCGGCTACTGGTCAGTCGAAGTTGAGGGGGAGGCTGGGGTGAGGTTTCAACGAGGCTGCTCGGGCACGAAGGAGCAGTGAGCGTGAGGAGGCCCTCCGTTGGCTAGTGTGCAGACCTTTGGTGGCCTGCGACGAGGGACTCTGCAGTGGGGAGCTGCAGCTGATCCGAGGAGGAAGGTGGCTGGTTGGTTCGATGGCAAAATCGAGGAGGGGAAGGTGGTAGCTACTGATTTGGAGTGGGGGAGATCCCGAGGAAGAGGGGAGTTGGTCGGGTGGCGGTGGAAGGGAAGGATGGATGTGACAAGCCTAAAAACTAGGGGTTGACTGGTATATAAAGCATATGGGTTTTTGGGTTAGTGGCTAATCCATCCCTTCAATCGTAACCGGACGGCCGGAAAAAATAGGAAGGGAGTCCAAATAAAAAAAGGGAGATGTTTTAGGGATGTTTGGGGATGATCTGGATCCAAGGGTGACGACTGTCCGACGCGTGCAATTGTGTCTGGGATCGGAACAGACAATGGACGAAACTGGGGAACCCGGACGGATGCATGTTTTGAAAACATGCAGATGAAATGCGGATGATGACATGGCAAGAATGCAAGACGCAAACAAATGACAAGGCAACAACAACGAATAACTGGGAGACAATTGGCGCGTCGAACTCGGGGCGTTACAAAAGTTTTACATATGATGCACAGTTGTGGAATTATTAAATGCCTGAACAAGGAGGACTTTTTTGTAAAACTACGTTCTCTAGAATAAAAGCTAAATTCGTCTGTTAAAAAAACAGAAGTTGGCTCAAAAGTGGTTAGCCCAAGGAAAACAAAACAGGAGGCACTGGAGCTGGCCTCACCATGGGCTCGACCCAAGAATCGGAGGGAGGCCGGTTGAAGGGGTGGCAGAGGTGGGCGCTGGGCTTTGGCGAGGCATGAGGAGGCCCACACGCGGTCAACGCTCAGGACGAACGAGATGCTGCCGCTCTTGTTTCTGAAGGACAGGAACAGTAGCACCATGGCGATGGAGAAGACGATGGCAGGGGGGTCCTGGCGGCGGGGTCGACGGGAACCGGCCGGAACGGGGCGGATTCGGTGACTAGGCGGCGGAGCAGAGGAGAGCCGGTCCAAATCGGGGCCGAGGCGCGAGCTTGACGGGCGGCTATGGAGCTATTATCTGAAGAAAAGGCAGAACAATCAGAGAGGAAAACAAGGAAAGGAAGAAGAGAGAGACGGAGATGGCAGGGCACGGCGACCTGTAGGGTCCGGTGGCGCGGCCAGGCATGCGCGAGGAGGAGGCATCGGGCGTGCTAGCGACCTGCTGGTCGGGTGCTGGTCGTGGAAGAGGCTTGGGGCAAGGAACCACCAGCAGCGCCATGACTGTGGAGAGGTGGCTAGAGGCGGCGGGGTCCTGGATCCGATCGAGATGGGGAAGGGCGGCCAGCGTGGTCGTCTCCTCATGGACCCAAGGCGGGTTGGAGTAGAGCTTGGGGAGGCCGTGGCGTGGGATCGTGGGGACTGGGTCGCTAGTGCGGCACGGTGACGAAACCAAGGCTGACTCCTATCGGTCCCTGCGAGAAGACGCGGACGAAGAGAGAGATGAGATGACGGAGATGAAGCGGAAGGAAGAAGGAAAGGGAAAAGGCGAGGGAGTCCTGGCCTGGCGCTCCGGTGGTGTGGAGCTGCGGCCGGAGATGTTGCAGTCGGGGACACGCGGCCATGGTTGAGGCAGCTGCTCAGGCGCGAGGAAGAGCTTGGTGGTGCGGGAGGGTTTGGATATGGGCAAGGTGCAGGCTGCCGATTGGGGTGGTGCTGAAACAAGGGAGAGTGGCCGTGGCCTAAAGGGAATGATGGGACAAGCCTCCTCGAATTTTGGGTTGGTCAATGTATATCTCAGGGAGATTAGATTTGGGACTATTTGGACCCTCTGATTTAAATCAGATGATCGAGAATAAATAGGTTACGGAGTCCAAATGAGAAAACGAAGATGTTTTGTAGATGTTTGGGGATGATCTGAATCCAACGGTGACGACTGCCCGGGTCGGGTCTGGGACAACTTTTGGACGCGCGTGCGAGGAGGGCCATGGGCCGACGAGAGAGGTTAGGTTGGGCCTAGCGATAGGTAGTGGACAGTGTAGAAGATCTAGGGAGGAAAGAGAGGGAAAGCTCGACAATAGTTTTCGGAGAGCAAAAACGTTCAACGATAGACCAGCTATATTGCCGCTATACTTATACGTTGGGTCATCAAACAGACTCCGAATCAGATGAAACTTGGCAGGCGGCCTACCTACAACATAACAACACCACAAACCAACTTTCATCCCATTCCGAGAACATTTAACGTCCACTTATAAAATAATATTTCGGACGTGCCTCAGGCACATGCAAGTGTGTCTGGGCTCAGAACGGACAACAGAAAGAACGAGGAGACCGGGACGGATGCAAGTTTTAAAAACATGATGATGCAATGCACATGATTACATGACAAGATTGCAACACGCAAAAAAATGACAAGGCAACAACAGTGAATAACTGGAAGACACCTGGCGCAACGGTCTCGGGGCGTTACAGCGGCGTTGGCAGCAGGCGAGGGGGAACGACGAGGTGGCCCGCCGACGGGAGCCATCTGAGCAACGTGGGCGGCGAGGGCAGCCAGGCGCTCAGCACGAGCGCGGCGCGCGTCTGCCATGGCGACGACCAAGCAACGGGGCGCAGGGCGATGGAAGGAAGCTTCGGCAGACCCCTAACTGGCGTGCCAGATGTCGGATCATGGGTTCCAGCAAAACCCTTGAGGTTTGAACACTGGGGTGCGCGCGAAGGTTTTCTTGCTACCGATCTACGCCCTAGCTCGCTAAGATGTTACAAACGAACTCGACGAACTCACAACACAGAAAAACACAAGATTTATTCCACTCTTGCCGCCCTAGTTTCCGTCATACCAGTGTTATGTTCCTTAATTTTGCGTTCCTTACACGGTTGGGTGTTATGGGGACCCCTTCACAGTTCGCTTTGAATAAAACTCCTCCAGCTGGGCCCAACCTTAGTTTTACCATTTGCCTCACCACCACCTACTTTTCCCTTGGGAGTCGCTCTCCCGAGGGTCATCTTTATTTTAACCCCCCCCCCCCGGGCCAGTGCTTGTCTAAGTGTTGGTCCGAACAGGGCAGCCTGCGGGGCCACCTCGGGGAAACTCGAGGGTTGGTTTTACTCATAGCTTGACCTATCCGGTGTTGCCCAGAGAACGAGATATCTGCAGCTCCTATCGGGATTTGTCGGCACATTCAGGCGGTGTTGCTGGACTTGTTTTACCATTGTCGAGGATGTCTTGTAACCGGGATTCCGAGTCTGATCGGGTCTTCCCGCTAGAAGGAATATCCTTCGTTGACCGTGAGAGCTTGTGATGGGCTAAGTTGGGACACCCCTGCAGGGAATTGATGTCCTGCATGTTGTCTAAGCAAACAGAATAGCAGGACATAATTTCACATATATGATGGCTAATTAAACAGGATAGCATGATACAATTTCACATGTATGATGGCTAACTAAACATGATAGAATGACATACTTCAAAATATGATGACTATGTAAACAGGATGACATGATATAACTATACGATGTGTCTATTAAAGTGGTTGGCATGCCATGAATCACAAACATGCCATCGTTGGAAACATGATGGCATGATATAATTCACGGTTAGAATGACATAATTTAAAAGATGTTGACTATGTAAACAGGATGAGATGATATAACTATATTATGTCTTTAGAAAATGGGTTGGCATGCCATAATTTAGATACATGCTTTCTATGTAAACATCATGGCATGACATAATTCAAATGTATGATTTATATACTGAGGAAGTGAGCATAGGGCAATCGCATATATGATGTGTCAACTAACGTGATGGCATTCCATATATTGTGTATATGATGTAAAGACTAAGGATTGCAATACAACATATGCATTATATGAGTAATATAACCCTGCCAAGTTTGAGCATACATCTCAGGGGGATAATAAGACTGGTCATCTGCCTCTGAATCCTCCTCTAAAGAGCTATCTGTAACCAGCAAGATATCTGCTTCAGCAGGTAGCATTGTCTGCTCTGAAGACCTTGTTTTCACTCCAGATTTCTCCATCACCAATTCAAATGGCTGATGCACAGGAAGAGCAGTTGAATATACAAACATTGTCGACAAAAGAAATGAGAAATACAAAAAAAAGGACGGCATGATATAATTCACATATATGACGCTTTCCTAAACAACATGGCATTGCATAATTCACATAGATAATGCCTTGCAATAGGATAACATTGCATAATTCACATATATAATGTCTTGCAACAAGATGGCATTGCATAATTCACATATATGGTAATGAGACACTAAACATGTGGCACTCACACAAAGCATGTCTAAACTAAGCAAATGACATAGCAATGCAAGATACCATACGCATGATATGAGCAACATAACCCTGCCAAGTTAGGGCATGCACCTCGGGGGGGGGGAATATGACTGGTCATCTGTCTCTGAATCCTCCTCTGAGGAGCTATCGGTAACCAGCAAGACATGCGCTTCGTCAGATAGCATTTTCTTCTCTGAAGACCTTGTTTCCACTCCAGATTTTTCCATGACCGTGCCGAATGGGTGATGCACAGGAAGAGTAATTGAATGTACTAAAATTGTTGACAAATTTAATACGTAATAAAAAATGATGGCATGATATAATTCACATATAAGATGACTGGCTAACCAGGGTGGCATTGCAAAATTCACATATATGATGCCTGGCTAGACAAGATAGCATTGCATGATTCAAATATACGATAAAGAAACTAAGCAGATGGCATTGGCACAAAGCATGTCTAAACTAAGCAGATGACATCTTTAATGTATAAAGTAAGCAATGCAAGGCACCATATGAATGATATTACCAACATCAGCATGCCAAGTTAGAGCGAAGACCTCATGGGGTAAATAGGAGTGGTCTTCTCCTTCTGAATCCCCCTCAGAACAGTTATCTTCCTCTTGATTACGATCCGAAATGGGTGGAGGGGGGATGCCTTTGCGCCGACCATGGAACGACGTCTGCATGAAATTTTATTGCCACGCAAGGCTTGGCTCTTTTGCTCTACATGATCAGTTCCGTTGTGTACAATAACTGGCATGCATAGGAATAAAACATAGTGAGATTATGTAAGGAGTGCATGCACAAATCCAGAGTGATGGTAGCAAACTGTGGATAGACCGAAAACCAATGATAGGGGCAGATAATAGCTTTAGTTAAAAAAATACAGATAATGGATCCTTTAATGTTTGTTTGCACCCAACATGAAACTCATAGTAGACACTGGAGATTAACCAGATAGTAGACATATAGTACTGATTGCTGCCCCAATATGTACCCCGCAACCATTTAAAAACTCAAGTTTCAACATTAGTTTGGACCTGACTCGGAGTCTAATAGGTGAACACGACAATAATGTAGCATGCCATCATATTAAGCGACGCATAATGTAAGCAGAAACGGAAGAGTGCGACCTGTCTTGCAGACCCGTGTAGTCCTCAAGGTCATCTGCTCAGTTGATGATGGTAATGCAGTTGCCATGGCTGTCGGCGGCGGGGAAGAAGATCTGAGGCAGTGAAAGACAGTCTGGAGAGCGGATCCCTGCTGTGGTGAACCCTTCCGTCATCGGAGTAGCTGAGCTCGGGTGGAACACAGCGCCACAGGAGCAGGACAAACCACACAAGGTTTTCTTTGACACATATTTGTAACAGAAGTAATTGAGTAAGGGCTTGTTTGAATTTGAGGATTCTAACAATGTAGGGATAGGAAATAGACAGGAATAGGATAGGAATGCACGTGTAAAATATAGAATTTAAAAACACATGATTTCTGCCAATCTGGCTGTTTGATTCACAACAATTGGAAGATCACAGGATGCAAAAAAGCATGGTGAGATTAAGTCAAACCACAAGAAAATGTACGGTTATAATGCTACTATGCTACTTGTAACGCCCCAAGACCAGAGCTTCAGATGCCTTCCGTGTTTCCGAGTGTTGTCAGGTGATTCGTTTTGGTTCGTTGCATCATGTGCATTGCATCATGTCAACATGTGCTTTGCATCATCACGTTTTCAAAACTTGCATCCATCCCGATCTCCTCGTTCTTTCCGTTGTTCGTTCTGAGCCCGACCACACTTGCACGCGCCCGCAACATGTCTAAAATAGTATTTTATAAGTGGCCGGAAAATGTTCTCGGATTGGGTTGAAAGTTGGCGTGCGGTCTTATTATAGTGTAGATAGACCGCCTGTCAAGTTTCATCGCATTCGGGGTTCGTTTGATAGCCCAACCGTTAAACTATAGCGACAATATAGTCGGTCAAATCGTCGGACGTTTTCGATATCCGGGACTATCGTCGGGCCTCTTCTTCTCTTCTCTGCTCTCAGACCACCTAGTTCCCCCTCCACTTCGGACCGCATGATCGCGATCCGAGGGTCCAAAACGGAGCAAGCCCCTCCCCAAACCCTAATCCTAGCCCACCTACTATAAATAGACCCTTTCCCCTTCCAAATCGGGTCTGAACCTAGCCTAGCCCCTCCCCAAACCTCCAGCCGCCGCATCAACCTCGAAGCCCGCACCGCTAACCAGATCCAACCACCTCCTCCTCATTTTCCGACGCCCTCCACCTCACACCCGCCACTTGGCGTGCCCAGATTGGCTCAGCCACCGCCCGCAGCCACCCGTGGCCACTCGCAGGCGGCCACGTGGCCTCTCCTCGCTTTTCCCCTGTGTCCCCGCGCCGCCATGGCCCGCTCAGCCTCGCGCAAGGCCCGCCCGAGCCCATCCAGGGCCCGAGCACCACTCCGTCCGATCTGCATCACCGTGATGTTTTCCTTGCTCGACCCCGATGAGAACAGGAGCACCGCCGCCGGCCTCTCATCGCCGCTGCCTTCCCCTCGTGCCTGTGTGCCTTTTCCACGAGACTGGAGCCCTCATACCCAGACGTCTCCGTCGACCCTGCTGTCGGTCGGCGACCTCGTCCGTCGGAGCTCGCCTTCGCTGGCCAGTAGCAGCAGCAACCAGCACGCCCCTTCCTCCTCCTCATCGCCCTTCACCTGGAGCTGCTGGAGTCACAAGAGGCCGCCAAGTCCCGCCGTGGTCGCCAGGGCCTTCCCCGACCTCGACCCGTCAAGTCTGCCGGTGGGAGCAGCCTTCACTGCCTAGATCCATCGATGCCTCGCCTCTGCTTCGTTTTAGTCGAGGACGAGCGTGCCTCGGCCGCTCGCGTTGACCGACTCTAGATCAACCGCACGCACCTGGGCCACCTCCCCTTTGCCGTTGTCTTCGGCCCAGCTCCCACCTCCACTGATCTGGGCTAAGCCCAGCTAGGTGAGTAGCCCAGCCTCCTAGTGCACTATTCATATCCGGCCTGTATAGGGTTTTTTTAGGTTCTACGATTATAGCTTTTTCCCAGAGAGTGCCAGTTTTACAGAAAAGTCCATCATCATGCATTTAATATCTCACAAACTATGCATCGGATTATAACAAACTTTATATGTAAAATGCTTAGTTTTTCGTCTAGTTTCATTATATGTCATTTTCATCCATGTTTAAAATGTTTAAAATGCTATTTGGTTAAATTTGCTCCTATGCCATGTTAAAGTGATTTATGTCATAACTAAATAACCGTAGCTCCGAATTAAATAATCTTTATATGTAAATGGGGTAGAATTTTGCCTAGTTTAGCATGGTGACATTGCTTTGCATGTTAAACAACCCTAAAATATGGTTTAGGGCAGAACAGGACCTAACCTAATATATGCACGTGAGGAGTTTCCGGATATGTTGTTTGTTGTTCCCGACCTCATTTAAACTTGACTAGATAGGTAGTTTTGCTTTGCTTCACCCTCTTGCCATGTTTGACAACATTTAATATTGTTGGGTACATAAACAAGATCAAACTAAATAACTTGTCGTGGTGTTTCGTCAATATGCAATGGAGTTGCATGTTGAGCTCCACTTAATTTGTAGGATTGTTTGTGCACTTTGCCATGCCATGCTTCATTAAACCGGGCATGCATCATACTTGATTGTGCATCATGCCATGCTTATGTCGTGGTTGTTTACTATGTTGTTTGCTTCTTTCCGGTGTTTCTTCTTCGGGTTGGTTCCGATTACGTCGTGTTGTGAGGATTCGTTCGACTTCGTCCGTTTATCTTCTTCATGGACTCGTTCTTCTTCCTTGCGGGATCTCAGGCAAGATGACCATACCCTCAAAATCACTTCTATCTTTGCTTGCTAGTTGCTCGCTCTTTTGCTATGCCTATGCTGCGATACCTACCACTTGCTTATCATGCCTCCCATATTGTTAAACCCAGCCTCTAACCCACCTTGTCCTAGCAAACCATTGTTTGGCTATGTTACCACTTTGCTCAGCCCCTCTTATAGCGTTGTTAGTTGCAGGTGAAGATTGGAGCTTGTTCCATGTTTGGAACATGGATTTTTGGTTGGGATATCACAATATCTCTTATTTAATTAATGCATCTATATACTTGGTAAAGGGTGGAAGGCTTGGCCTTATGCCTGGTGTTTTGTTCCACTCTTGCCGCCCTAGTTTCCGTCATATCGGTGTTATGTTCCCAGATTTTGCGTTCCTTACGCGGTTGGGTTATAATGGGAACCCCTTGACAGTTCGCCTTGAATAAAACTCCTCCAGCAAGGCCCAACATTGGTTTTACCATTCGCCACCTAGCCTTTTTTTCCTTGGGAGTCACGCATCCCGAGGGTCATCTTATTTTAACCCCCCCCCCCCGGGCGAGTGCTTCTCTTAGTGTTGGTCCAACTGAGCGATGTCCGGAGCTACCAGGGGCAACTCTGGGCTGGCCCACCCGACGTCTGGCTCATCCGGTGTGCCCTGAGAACGAGATATGTGCTGCTCCTATCACGATTTGTCAGCACATCTGTGTGGCTTTGCTGGTCTTGTTTTACCATTGTCGAAATGTCTTGTAACCGGGATTCCGAGTCTGATCGGGTCTTCCCGCTAGAAGGAATATCCTTCGTTGACCGTGAGAGCTTGTGATGGGCTAAGTTGGGACACCCCTGCAGGGATTTGAACTTTCGAAAGCCGTGCCCATGGTTATGGGCAGATGGGAATTTGTTAATGTCCGGTTGTAGAAAACCTGAAGTTGATCTTATTTAAAATGCACCAACCACGTGTGTAACCGTGATGGTCTCTTCTCGACGGACTCCGGGAAGTGAACACGGTGTTGGAGTTATGCTTGACGTAGGTTGTTCTAGGATCACTTCTTGATCATAGATTTCTCGACCGTCCTTTGCCTTCTCTTCTCTCTCTCTTTTGCGAATAGGTTAGCCACCAAATATGCTAGTCGCTTGCTGCAGCTCCACATCATACCTTTACCTTACCCATAAGCTTAAATAGTCTTGATCGTGAGGGTGTGAGATTGCTGAGTCCCTGTGACTCACATTTTACTTCCAAAACCAGTTTGCAGGTGCCGATGATACCGATCAGGTGACGCAACCAAGCTCAAGGAGGAGCTCGATGAAGATCTTTTCCTTTGTGTTGTTTCGTTTCCAGTTGATCAGTAGTGGAGCCAAGTTGGGGTCGATCGGGGATCTGGGTAGCATTTGGGGTAGTCTTCTTTTATTTTGGCTCCGTAGTCGGGCCTTGATTGTATTTGGATGATGTAATGCTTTATTCATGTAATTGTGTGAAGTGGCGATTATAAGCCAACTATGTATCTTTTTCCCTTATGTATTACATGGGTTGTGTGAAGATTACCTCACTTGCGACATTGCTTTCAATGCGGTTATGCCTCTAAGTCGTGCTTCGACACGTGGGAGATATAGCCGCATTGAGGGCATTACACTACTATCTCATAGTCTTGTTCTTGACGAATAGGAATATGAAAAGGAGGAGAAGTGGAAATTAGAATTCCTATGGTTTTTCTTTCAAGGAGACACTAAAGGAACAAATCCTATAGTTTTCCTTTGCTCCATTCCTTTGCGCCCAATTCATGAAAAGTAGTACCATAGGAAACTTTCCAATTCCGATGTTTTTCATTCACTTTTCCTTTCAAGCACTGGCGATTCTAGTAGGCAGGCTTGAGCAAGGAAAATCCTACACTAAAAAAATGTTTTTGTGCTACTTCTATTACTTTGGACCCAGGCCACTGCCATACTAGCTCAACTCCCAGGCCCATCGACAAATGCACAGCTCAAACGCGCAGACATAAATAATGATGGCATTTAAGAGAGTCCATCACGGATAGCTAAGTTGCCTAGTACCTCACTGCTTGTCATATAGTAGGATAAAATAATCGTATTTCCCATTACTACGAGTGCTAATTGGACAATATATATAACATGTAGAGTAAAAAAGAGACGCAACAAGTGTACAACCTCTTTGGCGAAGCCATGTCGACCTCAGCGTGATTGGGTTGGCCAGTGAGGATGCTCCGACTGACTTGGCTGACAGAGGAGGGGAAGAAGATCTTAGGTGTCTGGAGATGGAGCCCGAGGTACTGCTCCGTTGTGATGGAGGGTTTTGTCGTTGGAGCAGCTCCGGTGAGTTGTACGACGCCAAGGCAACGTTAACCTGAGTGGAATTCTAATAGCATCTCCAATACATGACGTAAAATACATAACCACAAAGTGCTAGACGTAAAATACATTAGCCGCTCATCTCTGAACTTAACTGTTGAAACTGAGTTTAACTGTTGAAACTGAACTTAACTGTCGAAACTGAATTTTGCTGTCAAAACTAAACGCACTAGCATGGTGAGGCTACACGTCGGTCGACTGACTTTTTCGTCTCTGGGTAGTCGATTTTGCAGCCGTTGGATACGAAATCAAGGGCCTGCGGTTCATCTTCAACCTCCACCCCCGTGAGCCGCCAGCCACCACCAGCCAAACAGTAGCCCCCCGCCGCCCGCGGACGGCGGTGCACTGCCCTGCCTGCCCCGAAAACACTCCCCACTGCCGGTCCACCGCCGCCCTGGCCATCCCTCTAGCGCCCC
>NC_041382.1:240791543-240840827 GCF_002162155.2 Triticum dicoccoides | reverse complement strand
CACCCCAGCGAGCCCCCCACCCCCTGAAAATCGACTAACCCAAAAGTCGATTCGGTCGACTGAAGTGTAGCTAAATCGGAGCAGCATCGCAAGCAAGAGCAAGAGCGAGAGAAGCAGCAAGAGCAAGAGCAATAGCAAGAGCAGACCAGGCAGGGGACCGAGAGAAAGAGTAGAGCAGTAGCGTGAGCTAGAGCTAAAGCAGCATCAGCTCCTACTGATGTGGACGTCGCCGCAGAGGGAGCGATGTCATGGAGGAATTATCCGGCGACGCCGCCGTGGATGGAGCCGCGCCGTGTCGGCTCGGGACCGAGCACCGGTAGCACCGTGAGATCGAATCAAGAAGAAAATGCGGCGATTAGTGTACAACCTCTTTGGTGGCGCCGATTAGGCCATAGCTTCATCCGAGGAAACGGTGATGATGATGCTCTTCCAGTGGTGCAGGTGAAGACGGCGGTGTGGGAATGGAAGTGGCGCGAAAGACGAGGGAAACGTCGGGGCAGCTCCTTGGAGGTGGAGGACGGGGTGGCTAAACCGGCGGGATGATGAGATCGACGACGGATCCTCATCCGGTACGGTGTATGAGGGACGTTGAAGTGTTGTTGTGGACGACGTCATCGGGGAAGAGGCTGCGGCTAGGTGGCGGACGGAGCAGTGTGTGGGGTTTCATCGCGGGTTTTGCGGCCTCGGTGTATGAATGGGTGGGCGGATGGGATGGCAGTGGGGAACCATGGCTTAGAGACGCGCTTGTCCGAAATGTGGGGTAAGTTACGAAAGTACCCCCACCGATTTGAGGCGGTTCTTTCGGTTCAGGGGTACCATAGGCATTTCGCATGTCGGGATTTCACACAAGGTGGGAGTTTTCACGCGTGTTGTAATTTCCGAATAGCAAGGCGCGGGTTGAGATGGAGGGAGTTATCGGAGCACAACGAGACAAAGATATATCTTAAATATTTCGGGATCACAAGGCGCGGGTTGAAGAGGCGAGAGTTTCGCAACATGATAGACAGAGACGCTAGCTTGAATTTCGGCATAACAAGGCGCGGCTTGAAATTTCAGAAGAACAAGCTTAACGTGTACCCCAAAAAAGACAATTTGCACATCAACACGCATAACACACACACAAACACCATTTAGACTAGAGTAAGGTACACATGCATTGCACACATGAGATTTGGCAACCAAATTATGAATAAATACCACATTATAGCACGCAAGCTTTGAGTCATATATGCATGATGTAGATGTTTGTTTAATTCTTATAGTTCATTTCATTCAAAATCATCTAGTTTTTATAAGAAAGCTAATCTATTTTAAGATTCATGGAATTGTGCGTCGTAAGACATAAAGTAAAAACAAATAATGGCAAATCATGTAGAAAAACATTTGGGCAATTCTGATACGAAAGATTGTAGAACAAATAAGAAGTGCTTGTGTTTTGATGTTTGTGCATTATGCTTAAGTTCAACCATGGAGTCTTCTAGATTATACATGTGGCGAGATCTGGTGGAATCTAGATGATATCCAATGGCCAGTAGTGCTCAAATTTGCCATATTTGGACCATCGGATTCTCCTCATCGAACGACCATCTTTCAAAGTTAAAGTTACCCGCACACAATATAAGAAAATATAAAATATAATATATATATATATAGGGGTATAGATATAGATATGTGATGCGAAAGCCGCCCATCATCTCCAATTAGAATAGTGTGTCCATGCACGGATGCGACGTGGCCAAATGATGTCTGCCATCGGTATCTCAAATTCAAATCAGTCTGACCTTGTTCAATGTGTATACATTACAACGTGCTCTTTTCAAACCACACCGCGCAGATCTCCGTTATATTCATGCATGCATGGGTTTCAAATATCAGGATCTCCTATTCAAATATTTGAATTCAACTTTACATTGATTATGACCTCACCTATTCTTTTACACCCACACTGTAGTCTTCTCTTTATAATTGTACCACTAACTTTCTCTCGTGCATGCATGCACACGCACTACCAGTCGGCATTATCCATCGCACGCATGCAATCTTTTTCTTTAGGTCGGTCTCCCATGAAGGCCCACACCCACACACATCCCCCTCTCCATCATATCGGGCATTCTTTATCTCTCATGCGTGCATGCGCAACGATCGATGTTCCTCTATGTATGTGTGTATATAGCTAGGTCTTTCATAGTTTTCCACACAAACTGATCAATCGAAATATCCAGTGAGGTCTCACCCTCTTTCCCACGTCCACATTAATCAATCTATACCTCTCTATATAGGATTAACATATATAGCTAATACACCCACATTAATTATATATCCAACGTCCCCCTCTCATCATCCATGCCTTCCGCTTCATCTCTCAGACACGTGCACAATGGCGAAGACAGGGGGCAGTAAGGGCCCTGCCCCCCTCCACTCCTAACATCACTATATATCGAGGCTAGTATGAATGTGATCATTAGACAACTGCTGCTAAAAATTGTTTAAGTTCAGGAATTGACCCTCCTCGTAAAGGATTAGCAATGGTTGGCCCCTAGCTCATTTATTTTTCATGGCTCCGACACTGCGCGCAATAGCGCACGTGTTCGCCCCCTCTCTCTAAATATCAATCTCGCACTTGTGCATTCCTTCATAGTCTCCCTCCACTCGGCCCCTCACACCATCTTCTAGCCCCCCACCGGATTTTGCCACATGTACAATCTAGCAGACTCCATGGTTGAACTTAAGCATAATGCACAAACCTCAAAACAATAGTGATTATCTTTTGTTCTAGAATCTTCCGTATCATAATTGCCCAAACTTTTTTTCTAGTTGAATGGCCATTATTTGTTTTTACTCTATGCTTTACGATGCACAATTCCATGAATCATAAAATAGATTAAGGGCTTCTTTGATTCAAAGGATTCTCAAAGGAATTTTGGAGGATTCTAATCATTAGAAAATTTTCCTATCTTGGTTGTTTGATTCGTAGGATTGTAAACCGTAGGAATTTTTCCATATGATTCATTCGCACTAGATTTCATAGGAAACATCCCATCCACTCACACCTCTTTGAAAGAATTCTGCGTTTTTCTATGCACAATCAAAGACTCGTACAATCCTGTAGGATTCAAGACGACATTCCACTATAATCCCATGTTTTTCCTATTCCCGTGTTCTTAGCTTTCTTATAAAAACTAATTGATTTTGAATGAGATGAACTATAAGAATTAAACGAAGGGCTACAACAGGCATATATGACTCAGAGATTACATCCTATAGTGTGGTATTTATTCATAATTTGGTTGCAAAATCTGATGCGTGCAATGCACGTGTACCTCACTAGTACTTCGAGTATGTGCAAAACACGTAAATTAGAATACCAATGGCACTCTACACAGTGTCTCTCTTACAGTTCATGAAGCCACATGGCACATGTGGAGGCGTTGTCGCGACCTCCTTGCGTGGATTGATCACAGTGACGTGCTGCTGGTTCCAGAAGAATGTACTCGTCCTCCCTGAGCCATACTGGCGGTACATGCACGAAGCGAAGATGTGCACGCACGCCACACACGCACTCATCCCCTCGCACGCACACGCGGGCACACAGGCGGACGCTATTTTGTACCAAGATCCACCCCATGTGATAATTTGACGCGTATAAAGTCGTTCACTTCATTGATGGTCAATTAATACAGCGCATGCAAATTGAGTGGACATGAGGGCGAAAGAAAGACATTATCACTCCACTGCGCGCATGCGAGTAGTTAAATCGTGGATTGCTAGTAGTACTTCCATTGGTCTCCTTCGTATTTTGTGCCAATTTTTGACAGTAACATAATGTTTACGCATTTGAGCAGTGTAGTACTTGAAATTTATGTTCCGCTAAACTCATCAGGAGCCGTTTCGGGCCTCGAAACCAAAACCATCAATTAATATTTACCTTGTTCCCATCACTTTCGAAAGCCTGCTGACACCTACTAGTACGTACCAAACCTGAACGTGTTCACACTATGCAGGTATTAGTACTAGTGCTAGTACTTAGGTTATAAAAAGGGGAACTACCTAACCGAAAATTAATCTACCTTTCCTCCTCATAAGTGTTGCTTCTTCATCCGTCGTTGCCATGGCCGGTGAGCAGAGCTCTAGGTCAAGAACTACTCGTAACAATGGAGCGGCAACCAAGGCTGCGGAAAAAAAAGAGGGCTCGCTGCCACGCAGAGACCTCGAAAGATCTCTCACGGGTAGGCGATGGCTCCCAGGAGCGCCCTAGCCGCGGAGGTGAACATGCTGAGCCGGTGGAGCTGGAGTCATTATCCCTCAATGGCATGCCTGATTAGCTCAATAAGCACCGCAATAAGCGGAAGAAGTTCATCCAAGGCTTGATGGAGTTGCTGAAGGAGAGCATCAACGACATGCCCGCTGAGCTCAATCAGCAGGGGGAGTTGACCGCCGGCTTGGTGATGCGGCTGAAGAAGAGCATTGCCTCGGAGAAGAAGGCGACCGGCGAAATCCTGTGACTTGAGAAGGACAAGGCAAAGCTCTGCCACGAGATCGACCTGCTGAAGGAGAAGAACACCGGCTGGAAGAAGCTGCATGAGAATAGTAGTTCCTCGATGAAGATGCTGCAGGCCCTCGTCATGGAACAGAAGGAGGTGTCGACGAAGCTCCGCATCGAGCACCCGGCTGCTGTCAAGGTACGTAATGCGGCCGTGGAAGAGATGATGAAGGCTCGCGTCGAGAAATCTCGTGTCATGGGCAGAATGAAGAAGATGGTGGAGGAGACGCGCAAGGAGATGGAGGTCATGGAGGCGATGAAGAAGTAGTTACGACTCCGCGGCAAATTAGATAATTTGGGGTGATAATCTTCCTTCTTCTTTTGCTCCTGTGTTTCATCTTTTGCTTTGGTTGTTTCGCCGCACGTGTCACGTTCTCTGCGAGGCATGAATAGAACAATAGTTTTTTTAGGGAATGAATAGAACAATGCTAACAATGAGATGACTAGCAAATTAGATCAATTTTTATCGCCGCACTAGGCTGCCGTGTTTCGTGCTCCTCCGTCGTAGTACTACTCTAGTGGAAAACTTGAGTATAGCGCACAGTTCTTTCCTCCTCCTCAATCAGGTCATCGACGCATTTATACGAGCAGTCAAATCACAAGGCCCCACCTTCTAGCAGTAATGAGCCGTCAAATCACAAAGGCCCTCACCTCTCGTGAAACCGACCAAGCTAGACTGCCCCGCCCTCTAGCCTTTTAAAAAAATGTATACTTTTGTACAATAGTAGTATCGATGGATTGCGCCATGGAGCAAAACTTGAAATTAAAAAAAGGTGGTACATACAGAGAGTGCTCGTCGCCAAATTATGCATATAGTACTATTAAAAAGGCTAGTCACAATAATGGTGTCTAGCACAACCCACCCCTCAAATAAAACTAAGAGGGTGCTTGGATACGTTTTAGTCCCATGACTAAAAGTAGTGGGACTAAAACATGCTAGCCTCACCCATGCTTGGATCCAAATACTAAAAAGGCTAAAATCAAGTAAATGAGCATATATTATCCTCCAAACCCTCCAATCCAGAACTCGCCTGTGTTAAAGGAGAGGAGTTAAATGAGTAGAGAGAGGACTAATCCACATTTTAGTAGGGGTACCCCTGACTAAAAAATTTTAGTCTCAAGACTAGTTTTAGCCCCTCTTTAGTCATGGGTGCTTGGAACTTTAGCCTCTTAAGGAGACTATTTTTAGTGAGACTAAAATAAGTCCCTTGGATCCATGCACCCTCTAAGTATCCTGGAATTCTTTGACAAAACTAAGCACCCTGAAATTCTTTGACAAGTAAACTGCTGGCTATATGATGTTGGCCATATATATTGTACGTACATAATGTGAAGAAACGAGTGGTAGTACTATACCAACTAAAAGATGAAATGTAAGAAATACTGGTATGTATGTACTGAAGAGTTAAAGTAACAAGAAGAAACATAACATAGTTCTGCTGGGGGCTCAGTACAACACACCCCTCAAATTAAATTAAGCACACGTGAAATTAAACTTTGCAACTATTTTGGTATACACTGCATTAGAACCACCATGGGCAACGACACTGCCGCCTTACTCGGAGTCCTCGTCCACGCCCTTTACATCGTCCTTGTCCCTCTTCCTCTTGGCCGATACTTCTTTGCTTGAACTGCACACTTGGCTGTTGCTCTTCATCCAACCCTTGTAGATATTGAAGCAAAGGTAGCCATCCATTGTAGCATAGTGGATGTGGTCTATATCTAGTACATTCCGCTGCCATACATGACGATGAAACGTGTATGGAGGTTTTTCCAGTTTACCGTACGAAGGATGAACCATGGCTCCTGCCATGATCAGCATTGAAGGCTGACGAGAGGACACCAACCGATTCTTCTAGAGGTCGAAGGTGTTGCCTACAATGAGGCCTATCCGACGCAGGACTCCTTTGTCGTTACCAAAGTCAACAGTAACGAATTTGACTAGGTTGCTCTTGAGGAAGTCCTTAAAATCCTGGCACTCAATGACGGCATGGCATATGTGGTAGACCAAGCATAAGTCATGCACGCAAACCTGGATCACAGCGGGCTTCTTCCTCTCTTCGTCGTTTAGATCCTTCTCTGGTCCCAGGACTGTGGTGTACTCAACATCTAGTGGAAGCGACCCACTCATCATCTGAGTCTTCGAACATGCGTCTGAAGCGAGAAATGCATCCTTTCACCATCGCGGAAGAACGGGTGTAGATGACGTCGAACTCATCGCTGGTGATGGTCACTGCCGATCGTGGAGATTTGGGATGCCATGGATTTGGGATGAGGGTTAGGATTAGTGGAAGTGTCGTAATGTGAATGGACAGGACGACTAGGAGCGAACCGCCGTAGTATTGAAGGACGTGCGGGGACGAGTAGGAGCGAACTGCCAGCGTGCGAACGACAGGGTAGTGGCTTTCCATTCTCCCATGATCACTGGGCCCCACCTGTCCAGCAGTAACTCGCTGTCAAATCACACAGCCCTATGTTTGCAGCAGCCTACTCCCTCATCTTCTCGCTTCTCTGTCGAACCGACTAGGCAGAACTGCCCCGCCGCCTACCACACAGGAAAAGCCCCGCCCTCGACTTTTAAATAGTATACAGTATACTAATTTTGTATCCATGGATTGCGCCCGCGTGATGGAGCAAAGCGTCTAGAAAACGTCGGGACACATGTACGGAGTATACAGCACGCCCGTCGCGTTCGCGTCGCACCCCAGACGGTCGGTCGGTCTGGCACGCTGCTCCCCGAATGGAACGCGCGTCATATTGCCTTTGCACACACATGTGGGACAACAATTGAGAACTGACCATAGGCACACTCCCCGGCCCCGCAAGTCGGGTGACTTAATAGAAGAGGGAGACGAGCGATAGTACTAGAGAAGTGTTGTACTACGTTGGTGCCTGGACGATCCCTGCAAGACACGGAAGATCAGTTCGTCCATGCATGTGACCAGACTCCAGCAGACACGCCTGGATTGGCTATCATCCCACACAGTGAATCCCAAAAAAATATTTCCGTTCATATGTATATCACACACAGTCAATCCAAGGAATATGTTTCCATTCTTATGTACATCCCACACAGTTAATCTAGGGAAAACGTTTCCGTTCGTATGTATATCACACACAGTCAATCCTAGGAATACGTTTCCATTCTTATATACATCCCAAAGAGTCAATCCAGGGAAAACGTTTCTGTTCGTATGTACACCCCACATAGTTTTTTGTGTAGGCTCGTCTGTGAAAGGTGTAACTATCACACACACTCTGCCTTGGTTAACTGTTTGCTTTTATCAACTACATCACATACAATTTCATGTAGAAAACTGTGTGGCATTGGGCTATCCATGACAAGCGCTTTTACTGCTAGAACCGTTTGCAAAGTTCCATGACAATATTACGCAAATTCACATTTCATATCGAACAACTGTTTGCCAATTTCATATCAGGCACAAAAATATATTATAACATCACCGTATGATAGCTACATGACAACATCACAGTACAACATATAGCTAGTTCAACTTCATAAGAACAATATATTCATTTCCCTAATTGAGATCATCTAGGCTCGTCTTATCCACCTCTACTTTCAGTTCAGTAAGAACATGTTTTGCACTAGCAACTGGGAAAGTGCCTCCTCCTTCGCCAACACCATCTTAGCAAAGTCTGGTTTAAAAATTCTAAGCTCATTCTCCACCTTCCTCTTTTTATCCCGCATCTTCAAATATTCTTCTGCGTTGACAACACTTTCTCTAAGCCTACCTCTGTTCTCTTGCTCATACATGCTCCAGAGCTTTGCTAGGCACATCTTCAAAGACTGTGGCCACTCTTGATTAACCCTTTCGTAGTAAGAACACTTCCGTTTGTCCTATAATATTTAAAACTAGATCAGTAACAATTGTAGGGGAAATGGGTTTAAAGCAACATAGAAAATCACCAATGCTTATTTTGAAAAACTAAAGAAACATGTTAATTATGACATATCTTCTAAAACATATCAATGTGCAAATGAATTAATTGCTACTGAGACAACAACAAAATCTTGAAACATCAGAAGCTACAATTAACTACAACAACGCTGCAAGTTCTTACTCACGTACAATAAATAACAAATTGAACATTTTATGAGGAAGGTAAATATAACTGCAACAACATAGTGACAGTCTTTGGATGACAGCAAATTGATACTAACAGGTGTGCACATGCACAAAATTAGTAACATAGAACTAATAGCACTAAGGCCGTCCACTATGTATGCCAAAACTGGTGTAAAGACAACTGTTGCTACATCTCGCACCAGTGCCCTGCACTAGCGAGCCGATGCAACGGAAAAAAATCAGGGACCCAGACTCCAGAGCACATAGTTGCTCCGATGCCCTGTTCCTTAGTGCCATAAAGATTTAGTATTTTATTGCTTGGCTTCTTGGATGTGTGGACCAAAGTTTGCTGCACAAACTGCTTAAGCGGTGCCAAATAATTTTCTAATGGCACCGCTGATGAGATGGCAACAATTTTAGATACTAGGTACAAACTGTGACACTGTCTTAGGATGCATTTCGTTGAGGGTGTGGTATGAATAGGTTGGGACCGCGGCTGTATCTGAATCACATCTAACAAATGATTTGTAACAATGAAAGAGGGTCTAACCTTCTCTGCACATGCTAGAAACTTCCTCCCAGTATCCACAGATTCAAACGCAACTAGCTTCACGCACGGAGATTGATGGTGACAATGAGCAGATAGATCTTCAGCCACCCCGCTCCATTCGTTGCCACTTATGGTCCTAGGGAGATACAAGAGGAAGAAATGACTCAAATTCGACCGTCGGGTAAAAATCCTTCATTCCATGTCATAGCCCGAGAGAGAGAAGGAAGGCATACCCGGGTGGTGAAGGATTCATCGCCGGAGGAAAAACCGTTGGAGTGGTCTTTGAGGAAGACCATGGCGACCCCAACGGTAGGATGCAAGACGGCGAGAGTGAGGAAGCAAGCGAGGAAGCGGCTATAGCTTAGGAAGGAAGGAAGGAGGAAACATGGGAAATGTGACTTGTGGTCGGGGAGAAAAGGGGGTGCGGAAGGGGGAGGGGGCGGGGGTAGATATTCTGGCGGTAGGCCAAAATTTTGGAAATGTAGAGGGAAATTTTGCGCGTGGTGTTGCCGGACCATTCACTTTGAACGATTGTGTGCATCGCAAACAATTCTTCTGCTTTACATGCATGGGATGTGTTTGAGAATTCAAATTTTGGTGGAAATTTCCCCGGGTACGTCATTGCATAATTTAACATCGCTTGCTAATTTGGGCACACAAAAGAGCGTACATCAGACATACCACACTTACTGAATCGAGCAATTTTAGTAATTAAACAGAGCCAGTTGACCTAAACATTGCTCTAACAAAAGACCAGCATTAAAAACAAAGCCTAACTATGCATAATTTTAACAAATCTGCCACCGCGCCAGTCTATGCATTGCCGGTGTGAGTTGAGACGTCGATGACTTGTCCTGGCGACATGCCGCCGTTGGTCGACTCTGTGTCCCCCTGCGGAAGTCGACTGCGTCCTCGTCCTTGTCCTCGTCTTCGGTGCGACCCTCAAGGTTGTAGTACTCATCGTAGTGGCTGCATCAGAGCTCGCATTGGTACTCCACTGCCGATTCCTCGACGGACAGACTCTTCACTACCTCGACCTTGGCCACGCGCAACTCCTCCTCCAGGCCCTCCTCGATCTCCGCCGCCTCCTGCATCTCCAGCTCCCGCTCGGCTACCCCTTGAGGAAGCAGGTTCTCCATGGCCATCGCCGCTTTTTCGGACATGGGTTGCATGCTGGATTCCGAGGTGGCCTGGAATATCTTGGCGTGGATGGCCTCGACCAGGGCGACATCGGCCGCGCGGACGGCATCTCGAGCGCTCTCGGCATTTGCAGCCGTCATCGTAGCAGCAGTTGCAGCCGTCGCTGCAGCTGCCCTGTCGGCTGCCGCAGACGCCCTTTCGGCAGAAGCGGACGTGCTCAATGCTGATGCAGCAGCACTCTTGGCGTAGGCGGCCGCACTCTGGGCGCAGGCGGAGGCGCTCGGAGTGGGGGGCGGCCATCGTACGGGCCTTCACGAAGCGTTTCCACGGTGTCATCTTTGCAAGAAGGGGTGCGGGAATGGGGATCGGGATTCGTGGATTCGGGGTTTGCCGACACTGGAACAGACAAGCCGGTGAAGCTTAAGGAGGAAGACTTCAATGGACCCAGATATTTTCATAGCAAACGGTTCCTACAACACAACTGTGTGTGATGTTGTAGATATTTTTTATTAGCTGTGACAGACGAATTTGGAGTAAAGTGGCAATGGATGGGGTTTTAAATGTACGAGAAAATTTGTAGTACTAATACATCTGTCATGTCAAATTTTGGAAAATTCCAGGCGTCATTCGACCTTCTAATACATTTAAGTGATTTTCTAGCCATTTAATGACCGTGATTGAAATTTGAACTACATGTACATCCAACATCTAACCATAACGGTTTGAAAAGTCATATTTTGTGTACTTGTGTGTGATTTAATTCCATGTGCTGTACATTGGAAGGAATTTTTAAACATATAGGTCTACACGCTATGACACAATTAAGCATTTAAATTCCAAAAAATAAAAAAATCAGAAACACATGAAACATTAGGTGATGTAATGTCATGCCACCAAGATAAACAATCAGCAACTCACTAGAAGGCTCGTGGTTCCGAAAGGGAACAATGCATGTTTGATGACGAACGGGAGATAGCTTCCTCTTACGCCTTCAAATTTTTTCTACGTGTACCGTGCACCAATACAACTGTCATGTGAAAATTTGGAAAATTTCAGGGGTCATTTGACATTTTTAAGACATTCAAGTGATTTTCTAGCCATTTAATGACTATAATTCAAATTTGAACTACATCTACGTGCAACGGCTAACCATAACGGTTTGAAAATCATATTTGTGTACTTGTGTGCGAGTTAATTCCATGTGCATAAATTAGGAGGAATTTTCAAATATATTGGTCTCGTGACATGGACACATGCATATGTATGCATGGAGTGCCATGGCATTTTAATTCCAAAAAATTAAAAAACGATCAGAAAAACATGAAACATTGCTTGATGTAATTTCATGCCACCAAGATGATGTGGTAAAAAACTCGCATGTTTGACGAAAGTTTGGTTACACACCCCTCACAAACTGGAGCAACTCACTAGAAGGCTCGTGGTTCCGAGAGGGAACAATGCATGTTGGATGACGAATAGGAGATAGCTTCCTCTTACGGCCTTCAATTTTTTTTCTAGATTTAACGTGCACTAATACAACTTTTATGTGAAAATTTGGAAAATTCGAGGGCTCATTTGACCTTTTAAAGACATTTAATAGATTTTCTAGCCATTTAATGACCGTATTTCAAATTTGAACTACATCTACATGCAACGGCTAACCATAACTGTTTGAAAAACCATATTTGTGTACTTGTGTGTGAGTTAATTCCATGTGTATTAAATTAGAAGGAATTTTCAAACATATTGGTCTCACGGCATGGGCACATGCATGGAGTGCCATGGAATTTTAATTCAAAAAAATTCAAAAATGATCAGAAAAACATGAAACCTTGCTTGATGTAATGTCCTGCCACCAAGATGATGTGGTAAAAAATTGGCCTGTTTGACGAAAGTTCGGACACACCCCCTCACAAACCAGAGCAACTCACTAGAAGGCTCGTAGTTCTGAGAGGGAACAATGCATGTTTGATAACGAACAGGAGATAGTTTCCTCTTATGACCTTCAAATGGTTTTTCTACATTTAACGTGCACTAATAAAACTGTCATGTGAAAAACTACAAAATTCCACGGGTCATTTGACCTTTAAAAGACATTTAAGTGATTTTCTAGCCATTTAATGACCGTAATTCAAATTTGATCTACGTCTACATGCAACGGCTAACTATAATGGTTTATAAAAAAATCATATTTTTGTGTAATTTTGTGCGAGTTAATTCCATGTGCAGTAAATTAGAAGGAATTTTCAAATATATTGGTCTCACGGCATGGACACGTGCTTGGAGTGCCAAGACATTTTAAGTCCAAAAAATTTAAAAATGATCAGAAAAACATGAAACCTTGCTTCATGTAATGTTAGGCCACCAAGATGATATGGTAAAATAATTGGCCTGTATGGTGAAAGTTTGAACACACACCCCTGATAAACCGGAGCAACTCAGTAGAAGGCTCGTGGTTCCGAGAGGGAAAAATGCATGTTCAATGACGAATGGGAGATAGCTTCCTCTTACGGCTTTCAAATTTTTTTCTACATTTAACGTGCACTAGTACAACTTTTATGTGAAAGTTCGGAAAATTTCAAGGGTCATTTGACCTTTTAAAGACATTTAATTGATTTTCTAGCCATTTAATGACCATATTTCAAATTTGAACTACTCCTACATGCAACGGCTAACCATAACGGTTTGAGAAATCATATTTTTGTACTTGTGTGCAAGTTAATTCCATGTGCAGTAAATCAGAAGGAATTTTCAAACTTGTTGGTCTGACGGCATGCACACATACATGGAGTGCCATGGAATTTTAATTCAAAAAAATTGAAAAATGATCAGAAAAACATGAAACCTTGCTTGATGTAATGTCATGCCACCAAGATGATGTGCTAAAAAATTGGCCTGTTTGACGAAAGTTTGGACACACCCCCCTCACAAACCTGAGCAACTCACTAGAAGGCCCGTAGTTCTGAGAGGGAAGAATGCATGTTTGACGATGAACGAGAGATAGATTCCTCTTACGTCCTTCAAATGTTTTCTACATTTAACTTGCACTACTAAAACTGTAATGTGAGAAACTTCAAAATTCCACGGGTCATTTGACCTTTTAAAGACATTTAAGTGATTTTCTAGCCATTTAATGGCCGTCATTCAAACTTGAACTACATTTGCATGCAACGGCTAACCATAACGGTTTTAAAAATCGTATTTGTGTACCGGTGTGCGAGTTAATTCCATGTGTAGTAAATTAGAAGGAAGTTTCAAACATATTGGTCTCATAGTATGGGCACATGCATGGAATGCCATGGCATTTTAATTCCAAAAATTAAAAAATGATGAGAAAACATGAAACCTTGCTTGATGTAATGTCACGACACCAAGATGATGTGGTAAAAAAATTGGCATGTTTGACGAAAGTTTGGACACACATCCCTCACAAACTGGAGCAACTCACTAGAAGGCTCGTGGTTCTGAGAGGGAACAATGCATGTTGGATGACGAATAGGAGATAACTTCCTCTTACGGCTTCAAATTTTTTTCTACATTAACGTGCACTAATACAAATGTCATGTGAAAATTTGGAAAATTTCAGGGGTCATTTGACCTTTTAAAGACATTTAAGTGATTTTCTATCCATTTAATGACCATAGATGAAATTTGAACTACATATACATGCAACGGCTAACCATAACGGTTTGAAAAATCATATTTGTGTACTTGTGTGTGAGTTAATTCCATGTGCAGTAAATTAGAAGGAATTTTCAAACATATTGGTCTCACGGCATGGGCACATGCATGGAGTGCCATGGAATTTTAATTCCAAAAAATTAAAAAATGATCAAAAAAAACATGAAACCTTGCTTTATGTAATGTCTTGCCACCAAGATAATGTGATAAAAAATTGGCCTGTTTGACGAAAGTTTGGACACACCCCCCTCATAAACCAGAGCAACTCAGATGAAGGCTTGTAGTTCTGAGAGGGAACAATGCATGTTTGATGACGAACGGGAGATAGCTTCCTCTTACGGCCTTCAAATTGTTTTCTACATTTAACATGCACTAATATAACTGTCATGTGAAAAATTGGAAAATTCTAGTGGTCATTTGACCTTTTATAGACATTTGAGTGATTTTCTGGCCATTTAATGATCATAATTCAAATTTGAACTACATCTACATGCGACGGCTAACCATAACGGTTGAAAAAAATCATATTTGTGTGCTTTTGTGCGAGTTAATTCCATGTGCAGTAAATTAGATGGAATTTTCAAACAGATTGGTCTCACGGCATGGGCACATGCATGGAGTGCATGCCATTTTAATTGCAATAAATAAAAAAATGATCAGAAAAACATGAAACTTTGCTTCATGTAATGTCATGCCACCCATATGATGTGGTAAAAAATTGGCATGTTTGACGAAAGTTTGAAAACACACCCCTCACAAACCGGAGCAACACACGAGAACGCTCATGGTTCCAAGAGGGAACAATGCATGTTTGATGATGAAGAAGACATAGCTTATGTCGGTGTACGAAAGTAGGGGCCCTTCTGTACCCCTTCAGTTTTGCACGGGCAGTCACACCTGCGGCCGGGCTCGGTAGGGTAGAGGGAGCAAAGATACATGGCTTCCGAGGCAGCACCCAAGCCAAAAGCATAAAGAGCGAAGGGACAAGATGGGCTTCCCCCGGCAAGTTCCTTGCCAAGACGGCCTACATGGCCTCTGCAAGAGCCTTGCCGGGGCAACTTGCCCAACACCAGCAAGACCGCCACCCTTGAGCCTGAGAGTCATGACGCTGTCGACAATGTCAAGATCGAGGCTCGGGAGCGCCTGCACGGTGGCATGCAGATCTTTCTGGAAACCAAAGGCCTGTAGGCCTAGGTGAGCACCAGAAGACGAAGACCCCTGGCAACATCCTTGCCAGGGATGCTCGCACGCCCCAGGCAAGACCCTTGCCGGGGGCATCTATGGAGCCAAAGCCAGGCCCGCACTTACCTAACATTCGCTGCCCCGCGCTTGTTCCGACGTGGTGACCAGCCTACCAACTAGGGACACACTTGCGTGGCAGCATGCAGCTTCTAGGCCAACCAGCCAAGCACCTGCGTGGTGGAATGCAGATATTCATGAAGACCCTACCACCGCACCAGGTCAGCAGCCCGCCAGCCAGCGTGGAGCTGCATGCCTCATCACCTTGGACGCGCGTCGAAGCAAGGCAAGGTAGTGATGGATGGGACGGGCCTCTTTACCGTCCCTGATAAAGCAAGAGGACACATATGCAGTGCATTAAAGGCGTTTGTCCTAGGATGTCAGGAGATAAACTTGTACACTGTACATACTTTCCACCTCCTGTGTGCCATTGTGGCAACCCCTTTGACATATAAATGGAGGCCCAAGGCATACCGAGGAAGGATTCAGGTTTTTTGGACTGACATGCATCACAGCTAGTTCGAGAACTCGAGAACACTAAATACACATAGAGCAGGACTAGGGTTTTACGCATCGCTTGCGGCCAGAAACTGGGTAAAAATCCCGCCGAGTTGATCTTCTAGACCCGCTCTTTGCGCAGCCCCATGCCCCGCAACCATAGAAGGGATTCCGTCGAGGGATCCCATAGGTGTCGTTCCATAAACCCCGACATCTTTGGCGTGCTAGGTAGGGGTGATGAGCCTTTGAAATTCTGGGTTTGAAGCCAACCCATCGACTCCTCAATCGCGATGGCTCAAGAGAAGAAGGCGACGTCGATCAGCTACACTCTAGTGCCGCTAGCTAGGAAAGGCGGTGCCATCCGTAGCCGCAATAACCATCCGCGTGGCAACTGAAAAGTTAAGTCATCCAAAACTTTGAGCAATTTTTATTTTTTATAGGTTTATCTTTCTTGAAAGATCTTGCTGCTTGTATGGAAAACCTGCACGCAAGGGAACCCTTCCGCTATTGGCAATGCCCCTGTTCCGTTTCGAGTCCGCTCAACAGATCAGGCGGCTGCGCTGAGAACGGCAAGGTGATTTGCCCAGCAGCAAGCGCCACCGGCAGGCTTCTAAGGATCCATTCCTCAAAGATCCACATCATGGGTTTATGCGCCGGCAAACCTGTCCAACTAGGCGCAGGGTGTGTACACACAAACTAAGATCAAACAGGAAGATAGCATGCTTCATTTCAAAGTATTGTAGAGTTATATTACAGCAATGATTGTCGCTGTCCTAACTTAAGATAAAAATTGTCTTGGGCATGAACTCGCGGCGGCAATGAGAAACGAGGTGGCTAGTCCCGGCGCTGGCCCTCCACCTTCTAGACTCCGTCGATGCAGCTGATGATGGGCACGATGCGCTTTTCGAGCGCCATGAGGTCTGTGCCCTCCGACAAGCTCTCAAGCACATGGGCGAAGTCGATGTTGGGGTTCTAGAACGCCACCTTGGTGAGCACTTTGGCCAGGGCACCCCAGCAAAGCCTCCGGGACTCATTGGCCAGATAGGTCGCTCGGTCTGAGCGGAGCCGATCCAGAGCGTCGAGGACGCCCTCGAAGAACAAGGTCAACCTGGCGTTGGGGCTCATGTTCAGCTCCTGGGAGTACGTGACATACGGCATGCCCATGACGGCTAGCTGCGTAGTGAGCCGCTTGGCAACGTCGGCGAGATGGCTGATCCAGAGATTTATGCTGCCTAGATATTATTTATGGGCGGCGGCGTCATCGCTCCGCAGCTGCTTCTCGGTCTCCAGGGCCTTCAGCAGGGTCTTCTCCCGGGCCGTGACCTCTGAAAGCTTCCCCTCCAAAGCATCCAGTTGGAGCTTTAGATCGTTAATGGAGCTATTGGCCTCGGAAAGCAGCTTGATCTGGTCAGAGACGGTGACCTACGAATACACCAAAGAGCGGTTGGCCGCATCCCTCTCCTCCGTCAGCCCTGAGACATTCTTCTTTAGTTCCTCCCATTCCAGCTCTAGCTTCTCCACCTTGCCGCATGGTCCAGGGCCAGAGCATTGAGTGCCTCCTTGTGCCCTTTCTCCAGCTCCTCGGTCCGCTGCGCGATGATCTTCTCGATCTCCTCGTCCTTTCCACGGATTGTGGTGGCAAGTGCCTGCTCGCGGGCAACGAGGTCTTCCTCCTAGGTGTTCAACAGAGCTTGCTACTACACCCGGCGGCTTCGTCCTTGGCAGCCAGCTCCTTCACCGCCTCCTGGTCCTTCTCGACCTCGGCCTACTTCAGGATGAGCTCTCGCTTGCACTCATCAAGCTCACCCTGGGCAGCCCTCAGCTCTTCCCTGGCCTCGCCAAACTAGACCTGCGTCTGAGCGACGCGCTCATCAAAATCTACCTCCGCCTTGTCCACCGCCACCATCCTGGATTTCACCTTGTCTTGGTGGGCTCGGTGGAGCACCTAGAGCTTCTGGAAGTTGGCGCTCATGGCCCTGAGAAGCGGCTCCTCTTCAGAACCGCCGCCATCGACGCTCGGTTCATCGACAAACTGGAGCCCGGCGGTGGCGAGTGCCTCATCATCAAACACCTCCCCTTCGGTCGGTGCCTTGGCGCTTGCTGTCCCGGGGAGGCAGACGAACAAGTCGTCACCCACCTTCAAGTATTTGCCCAAGGCAGAGGCTACAAAGGAGGAAGGTTGGTGGTCGGCAATCCCCTCCCCGGCAAGCTCCTTAGCGGCCTCCTCGGTAGTGGCCTTGCCGGCCTCCCCGGCAGGCTCCTTGGCGGCACCCTTCCCGGCCTCCTCGGTAGCAGACTTGTTGGCTTTGTTATCCGCGATTTTGGCGGCCTCGGCTTCGGCGTCCTTGGCGACCCCATCGATGACGGTGTCGATATCCTCCTAGTCCATCAAGGGAGGGTCTGAAAACCAGAAGGGAGGACAAAGCAGGGCCAAAATCAAAATTCAGAACAAAGATGATGTGGTAAAAAAATTGGCATGTTTGACGAAAGTTTGGACACACACCCCTCACAAACTGGAGCAACTAACTAGAAGACTCATGGTTCCGAGAGGGAACAATGCATGTTTGATGACGTACAGGACATAGCTTCCTCTTACGGCTCTCCATTTTTTTTCTACGTTTAATGTCCACTACTACAACTATCATGTGAAAATTTTGAAAATTCTAGTGGTCATTTGACCTTTTAAAGACATTTAAGTGATTTTTAGCCATTTGATGTCCGTAATTCAAATTTGAACTACATCTAGATGCAACGGCTAACCATAACGGTTTGAAAAATCGTATTTGTGTACTTGTGTGTGAGTTAATTCCATGTGCAGTAAATTTGAAGGAATTTTCAAATATATTGGTCTCATGGCATGGATACATGCATGGAGTGCCATGTCATTTTAATTCCAAAAAAATTAAAACTGATCAGAAAAATATGAAACCTTGCTTGCTTTAATGTCATGCCACCAAGATGATGTGGTACAAAAATTGGCCTGTTTGACGAAAGTTTGGACACACCCCCCTCACAAACTGGAGCAACTCACTAGAAGGCTCGTCGTTCTGAGAGGGAACAATGCATGTTTGATGACGAACGGGAGATAGCTTCCTCTTACGGCCTTCAAATGTTTTTCTACATTTAACGTGCACTAATACAACAGTCATGTGAAAAAATTGGAAAATTCGAGGGGTCATTTGGCCATTTAAAGACATTTAAGTGATTTTCTAGCCATTTAATGACCGTAATTCCAATTTGACCTACGTCTACATGCAACGGCTAGCTATAACGGTTTACAAAAATCATATTTTGTGTAGTTGTGTGCGAATTAATTCCATGTGCAGTAAATTAGAAGGAATTTTCAAACATATTGGTCTGACGGCATGGGCACATGCATGGAGTGCCATGGCATTTTAATTCCAAAAAATTAAAAAATGATCAGAAAAACATGAAACCTTACTTGATGTAATGTCTTGACAGCAAGATGATCTGGTAAATAAATTGGCATGTTTGATGAAAGTTTGGACACACACCCCTCACAAACTGGAGCAACTCACTAGGAGGCTCATGGTTCCGAGAGGGAACTATGCATGTTTACAAACAGGAATAGCTTCCTCTTACGGCCTTCAAATTTTTTCGAGCCATTTAATGACCGCAATTCAAATTTGAACTACATCTACATGCAACAGCTAACCATAACGGTTTGGAAAATCGCATTTGTTTACTTCTGTGCGAGATAATTCCATGTGCAGTAAATTAGAAGGAATTTTCAAATGTATTGGTCTGGCGACATGGACACATGCATGGAGTGCCATGTCATTTTAATTCAAAAAAAAAATAAAATTTATCAGAAGAATATGAAACCTTGCTTGTTTTAATGTCATGCCACCAAGATGATATGGTAAATAAATTGGCATGTTTGACGAAAGTTTGGACACACACCGCTCACAAACCGGAGCAACTCACTAGAAGGCTCTTGGTTCCGAGAGGGAACAATGCACGTTTCATGATGAACAGGAGATAGCTTCCTCTTACGGTCTTCAAATTTTGTCTATGTTCAACGTGCACTACTAGAACTGTCACTTGAAAATTTGGAAAATTCTAGGGGTCATTTGTCCTTTTAAAGACATTTAAGTGATTTTCTAGCCATTTAATGACCTTAATTCGAATTTGCACTACATCTACATGCAACGGCTAACCATATCGGTTTGAAGAATCGTATTTGTGTACGTGTGTGAGTTAATTCCATGTGCATTAAATTTGAAGGAATTTTCAAATATATTGGTCTCACGGCATGGACATATGCTTCGAGTGCCATGACATTTTAATTCCAAAACATTTATAAATGATCAGAAAAACATGAAACCTTGCGTGATGTAATGTGATGCCACAAAGATGATGTGGTAAAAATTTGGCCTATTTGACGAAATTTTGGACACACACCCCACACAAATCGTAGCAACACACTAGAAGGCTCGTGGTTCCATGAGGGAACAATGCATGTTTGATGACTAATGGGAGATAGCTTCCTCTTACGGCCTTCAAATTTTTTTCTACATTTAACGTGCACTAATACAACTATCATGTGAAAAAATGGAAAATTCCAGGGGTCATTTGACCTTTCAAAGATATTTAAGTGATTTTCTAGCCATTTAATGATCGTAATTAAAATTTTGAACTACATATACATGCAATGGCTAACCATAACAGTTTAAAAAAATCATATTTGTGTACTTTTGTGCTAGTTAATTCCATGTGCAGTAAATTAGAAGGAATTTTCAAATATATTAGTCTCACGGCATGGGCACATGCATGGAGTGCCATGGCATTTTAATTCCAAAAAATTAAAAAATGATCAGACAAACATGAAACCTTGCTTGATGTAATGTCATGCCGCCAAGATGATGTGGTAAAAAAATTGGCATGTTTGACGAAAGTTTGGACACACACCCCTCACAAACCGGAGCAACTCACTAGAAGGCTCATGGTTTCGAGAGGGAACAATGCATGTTTGCGAATAGGAGATAGATTCCTCTTAAGGCCTTCAAATTTTTTTCTACAGTTAAAGTGCACTACTACAACTGTCATGTGAAAATTTGGTAAATTCTTGGGGTCATTTGACCTTTTAAAGATTAAGTGATTTTCTAGCCATTTAGTGATCGTAATTCAAATTTGAACTACATCTACATGCAACGGCAAACCATAACAGTTTGAAAAATCGTATTTGTGTACTTGCGTGTGAGTGAAATCCATGTGCAGTAAATTAGAAGGAATTTAAAAAAATATTGGTCTCACAGCATGGACACATGCATGGACTGCCATGTCATTTTAATTCAAAAAATTAAAAATGATCAAAAAAAGATGAAACCTTGCTTGCTTTAATGTCATGCCACCAAGGTGATGTGGTAAAAAAATTAGCCTGTTTGATGAAAGTTTAAACACACCCCCTCACAAACCGGAGCAACTCACTAGAAGGCTCATAGTTTTCAGAGGGAACAATGCATGTTTAATGACGAATGGGAGATAGCTTCCTCTTACGGCCTTCAAATTTTTTCTATGTTTAACTTGCACTACTACAACTGTCATGTGAAAATTTGGAAAATTATACGGGTCACTTGACATTTTAAAGATATTTAAGTGATTTTCTAGCCATTTAATGACCGTAATTCAAATTGGTTTCATGTGCGTAAATTAGAAGGAATTTTCAAACATATTGGTTTCACGGCATGGGCACATGCATCGAGTGCCATGGCATTTTAATTCCAAAAATTAAAAAATGATGAGAAAACATGAAACCTTGCTTGATGTAATGTCATGACACCAAGATCATGTGGTAAAAAAATTGGCATGTTTGACGAAAGTTTGAACACACACCCCTCACAAACCGGAGCAACTCACTAGAAGGCTCATGGTTCCGAGGGGGAACAATGCATGTTGGATGATGAATGGGAGATAGCTTCCTCTTACGACCTTTAATTTTTTTTCTACATTTAACGTGCACTGATACAACTGTCATATGAAAATTTGGAAAATTCCAGGGGTCATTTGACCTTTTAAAGACATTTAAGTGTTTTTAGCCATTTAATGACCATAGATCCAATTTGAATTATATATACATGCAACAACTGACCATAATGGTTTGAAAAATCATATTTGTGTACCTATGTGCGAGATAATTCCATGTGCAGTAAATTGGAAGGAATTTTCAAACATATTGGTCTCACGGCATGGGCACATGAATGGAGTGCCATGGAATTTCAATTCCAAAAAATTAAAATATGATCAAAAAATATGAAACCTTGCTTGATGTAATATCTTGCCACCAAGATAATGTGGAAAACAATTTGGCCTGTTTGACGAAAGTTTGGACACACCCCTCACAAACCGGAGCAACTCAGATGAAGGCTCATAGTTCTGAGAGGGAACAATGCATGTTTGATGACGAATGGGAGATAGCTTCCTCTTACGGCCTTCAAATTGTTTTCTACATTTGACATGCACTAATATAATTGTCATGGGAAAAATTGGAAAATTCTAGTGGTGATTTGAACTTTTATAGACATTTGAGTGATGTTCTGGCCATTTAATGATCATAATTCAAATTTGAACTACATCTAGATGCGACGACAAACCATAACAGTTAAAAAAAATCATATTTGGGTACTTGTGTGCGAGTTAATTCCATGTGCAATAAATTAGAAGGAATTTTCAAACATATTGGTCTCACGGCATGGGCACATGCATGGAGTGCCATGCCATTTTAATTCCAATAAATAAAAAAATGATCACAAAAACATGAAACTTGCTTGATGTAATGTCATGCCACCAATATGATGTGGTAAAAAAATTGGCATGTTTGACGAAAGTTTGGAAACACACTCCTCACAAACCGGAGCAACACATGAGAACACTCATGGTTCCAAGAGGGAACAATGCATGTTTGATGACGAACAGGAGATAGCTTATGTCGGTGTACGAAAGTAGGGGCACTTCTGTACCCCTTTACTTGTGCATGGGCAGTCACACCTGCGGACGGGCTCGGTAGGGTAGAGGGAGCAAAGATACATGGCTTCCGAGGCAGCACCCAAGCTAGAAGCATAAAGAGCGAAGGGACAAGATGGGCTTCCCCTGGCAAGAGCCTTGCCAAGACGGCCTACATGGCCTCGGCAAGAGCCTTACCCGGGCAACTTGCCCAACACCAGCAAGACCGCCACCCTTGAGCCTGAGAGTCATGACGCTGTCGACCATGTCAAGACCGAGGCTCGGGAGCGCCTGCACGGTGGCAAGCAGATCTTTCTGGAAACCCAAGGCCTGCAGGCCTAGGTGAGCACCTGAAGACGAAGACCCCAGGCAACATCCTTGCCGGGGACGCTCGCAAGCCCCAGGCAAGACCATTGCCGGGGACGCCCACGAGATCCCGACAAGGGCCTTGCCGGGGGCATCTACGGAGACAAAGCCAGGCGCGCACTTACCAAAGCTTCGCTGCACCGCGCTTGTTCCGACATGGCGACCACCCTACAAACTAGGCACACACTTGCATGGCAGCATGCAGCTTCTAGGCCAACCAGCCAAGCACCTGCGTGGTGGCATGCAGATCTTCATGAAGACCCTACCACCGCACGAGCTCAGCAGCCCGCCAGCCAGCGTGGCCCTGCATGCCTCGTCACCTTGGATGCGCGTCGAAGCAAGGCGAGGCAGTGATGGACGGGACGAACCTCTTTACCGTCCCTGATAAAGGAAGAGCACACATATGCGAAGCATTAAAGGTGTTTGTCCTAGGATTTCAGGAGATAAACTTGTACACTGTACATACTTTCCACCTCCTGTGTGCCACTGTGGCAACCCCTTTGACATTTAAAAGGAGGCCCAAGGCATACTAAGGAAGGATTCAGATTTTTTTGGACTGGGCATGCACCACAGCTAGTTCAAGAACTGAAGAACACAAAGCAGGACTAGGGTTTTTCGCATCGCTTGCGGCCAGAAACTGGGTAAAAATCCCACCGAGTTGATCTTCTAGACCTGCTCTTTGTGCAGCCCCATGCCCCGCAACCATAGAAGGGATTCCGTCGAGGGATCCCATAGGTGTTGTTCCATAACCCCGACATCTTTGGCGCGCTAGGTAGGGGTGTTGAGGCTTTGAAATTATGGTTTTGAAGCCAACCCATCGACTCCTCCATCGCGATGGCTCGAGAGAAGAAGGCGACGTCGATCAGCTACACTTTGGTGCAGCTAGCTGGGCGAGGCGGTGCCATCCGTAGCCACAATAACCATCCGCGTGGAAACTGAAAAGTTAAGTCATGCAAAACTTTGAGTAATTTTCCTTTTTCATAGGGTTATCTTCCTCGAAAGATCTTGCTCCTTGTATGGAAAACCTGCACGCAAGGGAACCCTTCCGCCATTGGCAACGCCCCTATTCCGTTTCGAGTCCGCTCAACAGATCAGGCGCCTGCGCTGAGAATGGCAAGGTGGTTTGCCCAGCAGCAAGCGCCCCCGGCAGGCTGCTAAGGATCCATTCCTCGAAGCGCCACAACATGGGTTTACGCACCGGCAAACCTGTCCAACTAGGCATAGGGTGTGTACACACAAACGAAGATCAAACAGGAAGATAGCATGCTTCATTTCAAAGTACTACAGAGTTATATTGCATCAATGATTGCCACAGTTCTAACTTAAGATAAAAATTGTCTTGGGCATGAACTCGCGGCGGCAAGGAGAAAAGAGGTGGCTAGTCCCGGCGCTTGCCCTCCACCTTCTGGACTCCGTCGACGCAGCTGATGATGGGCTTGATACGCTTTTCGAGCGCCGTGAGGTCCGTGCCCTCCGGCAAGCTCTCAAGCGCGTCGGTGAAGTCGATGTTTTGATTCTAGAACGCCACCTTGGTGAGCGCCTTGGCCAGGGCACCCTGGCAAGCCTCTGGGACTCATTGGCCAGATAGGTCGCTCGGTTGCAGTAAAGCCAATCCAGAGCATCGAGGACGCCCTCGAAGAAGAAGGTCAGCTGTGACGCCCCGAGACTGATGTGCTAGGTGTCTTCCAGTTTATTCGCTATTGTTGCGTCGTCATTTGCTTGCGTGTCATGTGCATTGCAACATGTCATCATGCAACCCGTTTTAAAACTCACTAAATAAATCGTGTGGATTTTCGATCCATTTAAATCGAGGGATATTCACAATGGTGATTTCTCTTTAGAACATATACTCCCAATATTATTAGGGAGCGGTAATCAATATTCCATTCTTATGGAATAAACCAAACACAATTACATCTTTCTCTTGCCACCAAATCCCCCTCCAAGTTGAAACCCTATCACTAGCTTATTTCTTTCAAATTCAACCATCCATTGCAGGTGACATTTTTCTATCGCATAAAAATGTTCACCTTTTCTCTATAAATCATACCCCATGCATACCACCTCCGTGTCAAATTTCAGCTCATTTAGGATTGGTTTGGTTGGATTCAAAAATGGCTCAAGTTTGAATCCAATTCAAACTTGAATTATTTTTCTATCTCTAAAATATTGCCAAACCATTTTATTCTATTTGTGCAAAGTTCCGGCGCTCCAAGAATATTTTATTTTCTGAAATATTCTTTCCCTAACCCTCTCTTTATTTATTTTCTTCTCTCTATTTGTTTTTTTGGTTAAAGCAAATTAGAGAGGAATGAGAGAGAGGAGTTCAGCCTAGCCCAGCAGCCTGGGCCTCCCTACCTCCTGCGCCGGCCCAACCTTTCCCCAAGGCCAAATCCCACCGAAGCTTTCTAACCCTAGCGCACGATCATTCCCTCGTCCTCCTACGCCGCAGAGACCACGCACGCAGGCGCGACCCCCTTCTTCTCTCGATCTCCCCATTGACCCCTTCCCCTGGAAGGGCCCATTGCTCTTACGGAGATTGTCCACGAGTTAAAACGATCACAGGAGCAGGGTGTCATCATTAAGTTAGATTTCGAAAAAGCTTATGACCGCGTAAATTGGGAGTTTATTCGCGAGGTCTTCCTCAAAAAGGGTTTTGAGGCAGGGTTTGTTCACCGGATCATGAGCCTGATCTCGAGTGGCAACACCTCGGTCATCGTCAATGGCGAGATGGGGAAATATTTCCGTAACAGGAAAGGGCTTAGACAGGGCGATCCCATATCCCCACTTGTCTTTAATTTTGTGGCAGATGCAATGGCAGCCATGCTGACCAAGGCCAGGGAGGCCGGTCACATCAAGGGGCTAGTCTCACACCTCATCCCAGGTGGAGTGACTCACTTACAATACGCAGACGACACCCTGCTGTTGGTTAAGCCAGATGATCACAGTATTGCTTCGATTAAACTTTTGCTACTAGCCTTCGAGCTCCTCTCCGGACTCAAAATCAACTTTAACAAGAGCGAGGTCATAACCATGGGGATGGACGACCAGCAAAGCTTACGTACCGCAAACCTCCTTAATTGCAAGCTAGGGAGCTTTCCAATTAAGTACCTAGGGCTTCCAATCTCCAACCGCAAACTTTCGATACTAGAATGGGAGCCCTTGTACGGGAAAGTGGCCAATAGGGTAAGCCCGTGGCGAGGGCGCTTCATGTCCTCCGCTGCAAGGCTCATTCTCACAAACTCGAGCCTCTCTTCCCTTCCCCTCTTCACCATGGGGATGTTTTTGCTTGCCGATGGGGTACATGCCAAGCTAGACACTCCTAGATCCAGGTTCTTCTGGGAAGGAACTGGCATCAAAAGGAAGTACCACCTCGTCAAGTGGGCGGCGGTTTGTAGGCCTAAGAAATTTGGGGGATTGGGAATCCTAAATTCCAAACTTATGAATGTTGCCCTTCTAGCCAAATGGTGGTGGCGGTTGACCCAAGATGAGTCGGGGCTCTGGGCAAAGTTGCTTAAAGCCAAGTACTTCCCGCACGGGAACCCATTGACAGCCTCGGCCAACGGATCCGTGTTTTGGAGAGGGATCCAAGCGGTGCGGCCTGCTTTCGATTTAGGGGCCAATTTCCAGACCAACAACGGACTATCCACTAGGTTTTGGCTTGATCACTGGCTGGGCGATTCCCCCCTTTGGCAAAGCCATCCCTCCTTATTCAGGATCGCCACAGATACTAACATCCTAGTTGGGGAGGTGTTACATGTAGACCCGCCGGCGATCCACTTTATGAGGGCCCTAACAAACGAAGAGCGCATCTCTTGGGACGGGCTGTCCCAGCAATTAGGCGCCCATCGCCTTCGGGCGGGGGCTGACACTGTCAAGTGGAGTTTGACAGCATCCGGGAAATTTACAGTGAAGTCCTTATATAACAAGCTAACTGGAGGGCCAGTGCTTGACATAGCAAAGGGTCTGTGGAAGGCAGGCCTGCCCCTGAAGATCAAGATCTTTATGTGGCAAATGCTCAGGAATAGGCTGCCTACTTCGGACAACATAGCTAAACGGAACGGTCCGACCGACGGCACATGCGTGATCTGTGGGCAAGGGGAAGACGCGAATCATGTTTTCTTCCGGTGCCACCTGGCCAGGTTTATGTGGAGTGCAGTTCGGGAGGCCTTCCACATAGACTGGAACCCCGTTTCGGGGACACAATTGGTCTCGATTCTAAAATCCACTAAGGGGACCTCTAGCAGAATTGCCTGGCGTTGCGTAGGGGCGTTACTATGGGCACTTTGGACGACGCGAAACAATATTATGATTGAAAAGAAATTTCCTAACCACCCTGCAGACATGATCTTCAAATGCCACCTATTTTTGCAGATGTGGACACCGCTGGGGAAGGAGCGCGATGCTGAGCGCATGACAGAAGCCATGGAGCGTATCAAGTCAATTCAGACGAGGGCAAGACAAAACATGACGAGTTGATGATGCTTTTGGAACCTCCTGCGGTGTTTAGTCGTTTAGGTCATTGCTCTTGCTGGTCCGTCATGGTGATTATGTAGCGATGAACCTTGCTTTTGCTGCCCTGAGGGGTGTGTTGCTGAACCTGTTACTGTGTAACCGTTAAACCTGGATGCCTTTCGGGCTTTATTAATTTAAAGCCGGACGCCTCTAGCGTCTTCGTTCCAAAAAAAAAAACCCTTCCCCTCGCATGCAGGAGCCCTTCTTCCTCACCTCGCGCCGCCACTTCGCCCTCCTCTGGCGCCGTCCTGCTCCCCCGCGCTCATTTCCTCTACCGGCGACTTCCACTACCTTGCCGCCTCTGCTTCTCCTCGCCAAGGGCCCCTGCGCCTCGACTCGACCTCGCCTCCTTCACATCGTTGCCCCGTCAGGCTGTCGCTCTGGTCCGCCCCGATGCCTCCTCGTCGTCTTGCCGCCCGCGCCTCCTTCTGCTGCAAGTCATCTCCAATGCCTTGAGGTCCCCAACGCCCAGCCACCATCGGAGTTAATCTTCCCCCGTGCACCGTTGTCGAGTTGCCATGGCCTCGACCTCTTGTGCCTCCTCCTTCCTCCCGCCGGAGCCCAAGTCCAGCGCCTCCTCCCCCAAGCGCCACCCTGCTGCTCCTTCCCGTGCACAAGCCCCTCCTCTGCCATGGCCGTCCACCTCCTGTGTCTGCAGCGATGTTGTGCTGCTGCTGCTGCTGCTGCTGCTCTTCCTGCGCGCTGCCTGCCGTCGTCGTTTTCACCACGAGCACCATGCCCGCTTCCTGCCGCTGCTCACGCACCGCCCGGCCTTGCTGCTACCCACCAGAGGCCTTTTTGGGCTCCTATTGTTTTGGATCAACAAGGACGAGAATGTCAAGTACCACGACTTCGCCTCTTGCTCGGCAAGTACCGCACCGAACATCGAGTACCAGGACGTCGAGGACCCGCCAAGTTCATCTACGTGCGTGTACGACTACATATCCGGGATGCGTCTAGAACCTCTTCGAACAAACGTGAATGACTGCCGTCGCAAGAACGGGACAGGAGAGTCCGAAGACCCCAAGTACCACGACAACCCCGAAGGGATTCGAGTTCGTCAAGTTCACCTTCGAAACGGGTACCACTACCGATGACTGAGACCCTGGATTTGACAAGTTCCTCACGGTGACCCTGAACATTTACGGGGCATGTACGACTTCGAACCCTGTACCACATCGAACATGTACGGCTACACGACGAACCGCCAAAACCCTGAACGACTACCGCCGCCGAAGTCCGCGAGTACAACTACCTCCACAACGCGTCGTGTACCCCTACCACCGAACTCGATACATTCCGATAACGCACGCTTCGAAGGTATAACCCCGAGACGACCGCCCCTCAGCGAATGCATGTGTGACGTTTGGGATGCTCGGGTTTTGCACCGTGTCCAAATGGTCACTCGTTTCCTTGTCGCCAACTCGTGGGACACCCGGAATCCGGGATCACCCCACCATCTCTAGCATGTTCCGAACATCCTCAACCTTGTTTCCTTTGCACCGATATCTCCGTGAGCTACCGGAACCGATATGGTGCCGTGGCATCATTTTTGGATTCGTTGTCGTTTCACCCTTTCTTTCCACCACGGTGACAAATGCTTCATAATGCTCTTGTCAACTTTTAATAAAAATTGCATAAACTTGTTCATGTCATCCGCATCATGATAACAACAATTAAAATGTTTAGTTTGTTGTTGCATTAATTTACTAATGCATATGGGGATTTGCCGGAATTGTTGTTTGTTCTGGCCCCATTTAAACTTGTTTAGTTAGATAATTTCCTTTTGCTTCTTCTCTTACCATGTTTAACAACATTTAATATTGTTGAGTATCATAAACGAGAGAGAACTAAATAATTGATGTGGTGTTCTGTCAATATGCAACCCGTTGCATATTGAGCTCCACTTAATTTGTAGTTTTGGTTGCTGCACTTTGCCATGCCATGTATCTTTAAACCGGACATGCATCATAATTGTTTGCGCATCATGCCATGCTTATGTGATGGTTGTTTTACTATGTTGTTTGCTTTCTTTCCGGTGTTGCTTCTTCGGGTTAGTTCCGTTAACGTCGTGTTTGTGAGGATCCGTTCGACTACGCCCGTTTGTCTTCTTCATGGACTTGTTCTTCTTCCTTGCGGGATTTCAGGCAAGATGACCATACCCTCGAAATCACTTCTATCTTTGCTTGCTAGATGCTCACTCTTTTGCTATGCCTATGCTGCGATACCTACCATCTGCTTATCATGCCTCCCATGTTGGTAAACCAAGCCTCTAACCCACCTTGTCCTAGCAAACCGTTGTTTGGCTATGTTACCGCCTTGCTCAGCCCCTCTTATAGCATTGTTAGTTACAGGTGAAGATTGAAGTTTGTTCCTTGTTGGAACATGGAGATGTTGTTCCTTGTGGGAACATGTTTACTTGTTGGGAAATCACTATATATCTTATTTAATTAATGCATCTATATACTTGGTAAAGGGTGGAAGGCTCGGCCTTATGCCTGGTGTTTTCTTCCACTCTTGCCGCCCTAGTTTCCGTCATATCGGTGTTATGTTCCCGGATTTTGCGTTCCTTACGCGGTTGGGCTATAACGGGAACACCTTGACAGTTCGCCTTGAATAAAACTCCTCCAGCAACGCCCAACCTTGGTTTTACCATTTGCCTCACCACCACCTACTTTTCCCTTGGGAGTCGCTCTCTCGAGGGTCATCTTTATTTTAACCCCCCCGGGCCAGTGCTCCTCTGAGTGTTGGTCCGACCGAGCAGACTCCGGGGCCACCTCGGGGCAACTTGAGGTTTGGTTTTACTCCTAGGATGTCTCATCTGAGTGTGCCCTGAGAACGAGATATGTGCAGCTCCTATCGGGATTTGTCGGCACATTCGGGCGGTGTTGCTGGACTTGTTTTACCATTGTCGAAATGTCTTGTAACCTGGATGCCGAGTCTGATCGGAATGTCTTGGGAGAAGAAATATCCTTCGTTGACCGTGAGAGCTTGTGATGGGCTAAGTTGGGACACCCCTGCAGGGATTTGAACTTTCAAAAGCCGTGCCCGCGGTTATGGGCAGATGGGAATTTGTTAACGTCCGGTTGTAGAAAACCTGAAGTTGACCTTAATTAAAATACATCAACCGTGTGTGTAACCGTGATGGTCTCTTTCCGGCGGAGTCCGGGAAGTGAACACGGTGTTGGAGTTATGCTTGACGTAGGTTGTTCTAGGATCACTTCTTGATCATACTTTTATCGACCGTTCTTTGCCTTCTCTTCACGCTCTCATTTGCGTATGTTAGCCACCATATATGCTAGTCGCTTGCTGCAGCTCCACCTCATACTTTTACCTTACTCATAAGCTTAAATAGTCTTGATCGTGAGGGTGCGAGATTGCTGAGTCCCCGTGGCTCATAGATACTTCCAAAACCAGCTTGCAGGTGCCGTTGAACCGTGCAGATGACGCAACCAAGCTCAGGAGGAGCTCGATGAAGATCTTGTCCTTTGTGTTGTTTCGTTCTAGTTGATCAGTAGTGGAGCCCAGTTGGGGTCGATCGGGACCGTGTCGCTTTTGGGGTTCTTCTTTTATTTTGGTTTCGTAGTCGGACCATGATTGTATCTGATTGATGTAATGCTTTATTCATGTAATTGTGTGAAGTGGCGATTGTAAGCCAACTATGTATCTCTTTCCCTTATGTATTACATGGGTTGTGTGAAGATTACCTCACTTGCGATATTGCTTTCAATGCGGTTATGCCTCTAAGTCGTGCTTCGACACGTGGGAGATATAGCCGCATCGAGGGCGTTACAAGTTGGTAATCAGAGCCTTCCCCGACCTTAGGAGCCCCCACTGCTTGATCGTTTTTAGCGGCCATTGTTGAGTCTAGAAAAATGTTTTGAGTCATTTAGCAATTATATATCGGAGAGTTAGGACTTATTTTTACTCCTCAGTCCCTTCGTCGCTCTGGTGAGGCATCCTGACGTAGAGTTTTGACTCTTCTCTTCTAAAATTTCACTAATCTTTTTTGGATCACGCGGGTATCTTGGAATCGTTCTGATGGTTTTGTGACGAGAACATTGTTCTTGGTGCCTCCTGTCATTTAGGGGTTGTGGCAGTGTCCCGGGGAATTGAACTCCGAGGTGTTGTCGTCACAATTTTATCGTTGCAGTTCTGGAATACCTGAGTTTAGTTTCGCCGACATCGAAAATCTCTTTTATGCATTTGTTGGTGAGATAACCTCGACGCCACCCAGTACTGGGGCGGGAGTTCGGGAGTATTGCCATAACTCGTATAACGGATGCTTTTCGAAGGTTGAGGTAGATGATTTCCGAAGGTTTCTTGGTTATGTGTTGAAGAATGGATACAGCTGGATGTAGGATTTGCTAGTTTGGGTGAGATATTACGCTTCCCCTGTATCCCCAACACCTAATTGCATAACCGGAAAATTTCGGGAGTTTATAAGTGGGAATTCAAGTAGCTCTTAGGATATCTTTCCGACGGATGTATGATATGAAATTGGGGTTCGACGTCTAGTGGTCCGTCTATTCACGGTTGGGTTTACAGTGGTCTCGTTGTGTCTTAAAGAGTCCTTGGCTATGCCGACTCGGGGACGCTTCGTATGTCATGTGCACTACCTTGTACATGATGGTGGTGTACAATCGAGCCCGTGTAGGCCTCACCACGAAAACTTCGGACGAAATCTCTATCACATGTTTGTTCCGGCTTATTCTGTAAGCCAATCCTTTCTTTTGTTTGAGTTGTGGTATTCGAGTTGCTTCAAAGTCAAATGTTGATTCCATCCCTTGTCTAAGTGGTGTTCACATACTCCGATGTGGATACTAAATCCTTCCTTGATAATCGAGATTGTCATGTCAAACCTTTTCAACCGGTGTTCTTCTCTTCAAGTGGATCCAATCATTTCAACATCCGCAAGATCCAATCTCAGTTTTTCATCAACGTTGTTTGTTTCATGCGTCTCCAAGTTGTCTTCGTTTTCCCACCCACCCACCCTTTTTTCTTCGAGGACTCGGATTTCTTTATCAAGTATCTATCTTATGAATATGAAGTCTCTCCATTTTTTCCCGTCAATTTTCTTACCCGCTGGTTTTCATGAAGATGTTCTACAAGCTCATCATTCTTCATTCTTTTTCTTCTCCGGTGGATTCTAGTCAAGCTTTGCTGATCATAGCCTTTCCTCGTTTCAAATGCTTTCTCATGCCCGGTGCAATTCTTAATCATTCACCTCTCGCTATTCAATTGTTCCGGAGTACTGAAGATATCTCAGAAGATGCTAGTGTTCATTCTCATTCATTCAAGATCTTTCGAGAATGTTATCTTATTAAAACCATTTAATTCAACCGGTGTGTTATCCTTTTTCAAGTAATCATTTCAATGGTGTTTCTTTTGAGTGGGCCCTAACCCACAGGTCTTTTTCTAGGATCTTACCTGACTCTTCTAATTCTCCCGGAGATATCCATAAAATTCTTTTCAAAGTTTGACATAAGAATGAATTACCATAAGTCTTATGTCTTTCTTCAAGATCTTTCAAAATTCTTTTTATCGTTGGCTCAACCTTTCTATTCTTCATTCCAGGTGTGCCTCAATAATTCTTGGTGGTGTTTCTCGTTGGCATTCTCATCATTTGAAGACCGAAGAAGAGTTTTACCTCCATATCTTATCCGTTCTCTCAGAGATTCGTGGTTCTAGTTCGAGGCCATCCTCTCATAATTGTTTGATTGTGATAATTCTTTTCACCTATCCGGAGCAATTCAAGAGTCTTCTCAGTTTGATTATCCGGAGTCTATCAATTCAGAATTATTCATTCTCAGCTTTCAGCTCTCTTACTCTAAATCATACCGGTGTTCAAATCAAGGACTCTCTAATCAGCTCGTAATCTCTTCATTCTCATGGATCTAAATTCTCTCAAGCATCTTCATTCATTTTATAATTCTTCCCGGTGTTTCTTTATCTTCTCTTCGTTCATTTTCAATTCTTACCGGTGACTCGTTCAACATTTCTCTTCCTTTGTTATTGTATCGATTCATTCGTTCTTTCATCCTACCGGTGGTTCGTCGAAGACCTTCTCAAATTTATGCAAAATCTATCTTAATCGTTTCTACGAGAATAAGTAGTATGCCAAATCCGTTGCTTGTCATCAATTTAAATTGGTGAAGGATAAGCATAATGTAATTCTTATTCTTGTTTCATCAAGTAAATTCAATTCCTTATTCCGGAGGTTCATCGTATCACATTCTCAGTTCGAGATGCTTCATCTTTCTTTTCCAGAGTTCCTAGATTTTTCGCATTATCTCATCGCGAAGATCCATCTAAATCATTACAAAGATTCACCTTGTGTTTTCAACTTCTCTTTCCTTCCGTTTGATCATTCTTTTGTTTACCGGAGTTCTTCATGAAGGTTCTCCATGATGGTTCATCAAGGATTTAATTCCTTCTCGAAGAGTTCATTGAGATTCTTTTCAAAGGAGTTCAAGCATTCTCCATCTTGCAATCCGGAGTGCAATTCTTTCTGTCGTATCACTGGAGGTGGTATTATGTCATTCTTGATAATTTGAGTTCATGTTTCATGATTCAAATGTTGTTAAGAATGGGGTATCTTAAATCCATCAATCTCTTCATTGGAGTTATCTTGGGTTATTTTTTTCACCTTAAGCTTTCCCTAAGGATTGTTGCTATTTATGGTGCTCATAAATAACCCAAGTTCTTCATTTATCCTCCCGGTGAAATATTTTCTCATCTCCTTGTTCATATCAATCCAATTCTTTTTCCCGTGAGTGGCAGGTTGTCACCTCATAATTTGAGATGTATTCCATAAGACCATATCAAGCTTATTCCTTTTGTTGTTGGTTTTCCAACAAATCCGTGCGACCCTTCTCTTTAAGATGCTTTTCAAGCTCATCGGAGGTAGAAGATGTTGTTTTCTTCTCCATTCTTTTGTTCTGTCGATACAACTTCTATTCTTTCGTTCCAGAGGCATTGTGTTGTTTTCCTCTTCAACCCATCATCTTGTTTTGTCAAGATCATGTTCTTTTCGTGCTTATTCATTTAACCAGAGTGTTGTGTCCTTTTTCCTCAAGCTCTTTTCGCCTTATCAAGTCTTGCATAACTTCTCAACCAGAGTGCTGCTCGAAGTTGTTCTTCCTTGTCCCTCTTTTCTAACAGAGTATTTTCAACTTCGTTCATCTCCGTTGTATTTTTTCTTTTTTCTCGAAATGGCTTAACCTTTTCAAGGTTCTTTGGTTTCACTCGTTTGTCAAAGAAGCAACTTAGTTATACCTCTTCTCTTTCTCTTCCATTTTCCCTTCGGTGCCATTCTAGATCTCGGGACGAGATCCTCTCGTAGTGGTGGAGTGTTATGATGCCCCGAGACCGATGTGCCAAGTGTCTTCCAGTTTATTCGCTATTGTTGCGTCGTCATTTGCTTGCGTGTCATGTGCATTGCATCATGTCATCATGCAACCCGTTTTAAAACTCACTAAATAAATCGTGTGGATCTTCGATTCATTTAAATCGAGGGATATTCACAATGTTGATTTCTCTTTAGGACATACACTCCCAATATTATTAGAGAGTGATAATCAATATTCCATTCTTATGGAATAAACCAAACACAATTACATCTTTCTCTTGCCACCAAATCCCCCTCCAAGTTGAAACCCTATCACTAGCTTCTTTCTTTCAAATTCAACCATCCATTGCAGGTGACATTTTTCTATCGCATAAAAATGTTCACCTTTTCTCTATAAATCATACCCCATGCATACCACCTCCGTGTCAAATTTCAGCTCATTTAGGATTGGTTTGGTTGGATTCAAAAATGGCTCAAGTTTGAATCTAATTCAAACTTGAATTATTTTTCTATCTCTAAAATATTGCCAAACCATTTTATTCTATTTGTGCAAAGTTCCGGCGCTCCAAGAATATTTTATTTTCTGAAATATTCTTTCCGTAACCCTCTCTTTATTTTTTTCTTCTCTCTATTTGTTTTTTTGGTTAACGCAAATTAGAGAGGAATGAGAGAGAGGAGTTCATCCTAGCCCAGCAGCCTGGGCCTCCCTACCTCCTGCGCCGGCCCAACCTTTCCCCAAGGCCAAAGCCCACCGAAGCTTTCTAACCCTAGCGCACACCCCACTCCCATCGATCATTCCCTCGTCCTCCTGTGCCAAAGAGACCACGCACGCAGGCGTCCCCTCGCATGCAGGAGCCCTTCTTCCTCACCTCGCGCCGCCACTTCGCCCTCCTCTGGCGCCGTCCCGCTCCCCCGCGCTCGTTTCCTCAGCCAGCGACTTCCACTACCTTGCCGCCTCTGCTTCTCCTCGCCAAGGGCCCCTGCGCCTCAACCCGACCTCACCTCCTTCACATCGTTGCCCCGTCAGGCCGCCGCTCTGGTCCGCCCCGACGCCTCCTCATCGTCTTGCCACCCGCACCTCCTTCTGCTGCAGGTCATATCCAATGCCTTGAGGTCCCCAACACCCGGCCACCACCGGAGTTAATCTTCCCCCGTGCACCGTCGTCGAGTTGCCATGGCCTCGACCTCTTGTGCCTCCTCCTCCCTCCTGCCGGAGCCCAAGTCCGGCGCCTCCTCCCTCTAGCGCCACCCTGCTGCTCCCTCCTGTGCACAAGCCCCTCCTCTGCCATGGCCGTCCTCCTCCTGCGTCTGCAGCGATGTTGTGCTGCTGCAGCTGCTCTTCCTGCGTGCCGCCTGCCGTCGTCGTTTTCACCACAAGCACCATGCCTGCTTCCTGCCGCTGCTCACGCACCGCCCGGCCTTGCTGCTGCCCACCAGAGGCCTTTTTGGGATCCTGTTGTTTTGGATCAACAAGGACGAGAACGTCAAGTACCACGACTTCGCCTCTTGCTCGGCAAGTACCGCACCGAACATCGAGTACCGGGACGTCGAGGACCCGCCAAGTTCATCTACGTGCGTGTACGACTACATATCCGGGATGCGTCTAGAACCTCTTCGAACAAACATGAATGACTGCCGTCGCAAGAATGGGACAGGAGAGTCCGAAGACCCCAAGTACCACGACAACCCCGAAGGGATTCGAGTTCGTCAAGTTCACCTTCGAAACGGGTACCACTACCGACGACTGAGACCCTGGATTCGACAAGTTCCTCACGGTGACCCTGAACATCTACGGGACATGCACGACTTCGAACCCTGTACCACGTCGAACATGTACGACTACACGATGAACCGCCAAAACCCTGAATGACTACAGCCGCCGAAGTCCGCGAGTACAACTACCTCCACAACGCGTCGTGTACCCCTACCGCCGAACTCGATCCATTCCGATAACGCACGCTTCGAAGGTATAACCACGAGACGACCGCCCGTGAGCGAATGCATGTGTGATGTTTGGGATGCTCGGGTTTTGCACCATGTCCAAATTGTCACTCGTTTCCTTGTCGCCAACTCGTGGGACACCCGGAATCCGGGATCACCCCACCATCTCTAGCATGTTCCGAACATCCTCACCCTTGCTTCCTTTGCACCGATATCTCCGTGAGCTACCGGAACCGATATGGTGCCGTAGCATCATTTTCGGATTCGTCGCTGTGGCACCCTTTCTTTCCACCACGGTGACAAATGCTTCATAATGCTCTTGTCAACTTTTAATAAAAATTGCATAAACTTGTTCATGTCATCCGCATCATGATAACAACAATTAAAATGTTTAGTTTGTTGTTGCATTAATTTACTAATGCATATGGGGATTTGCCGGAATTGTTGTTTGTTCTGGCCCCATTTAAACTTGTTTAGTTAGATAATTTCCTTTTGCTTCTTCTCTTACCATGTTTAACAACATTTAATATTGTTGAGTATCATAAACGAGAGAGAACTAAATAATTGATGTGGTGTTCTGTCAATATGCAACCCGTTGCATATTGAGCTCCACTTAATTTGTAGTTTTGGTTGCTGCACTTTGCCATGCCATGTATCTTTAAACCGGACATGCATCATAATTGTTTGCGCATCATGCCATGCTTATGTGATGGTTGTTTTACTATGTTGTTTGCTTTCTTTCTGGTGTTGCTTCTTCGGGTTAGTTCCGTTAACGTCGTGTTTGTGAGGATCCGTTCGACTACGCCCGTTTGTCTTCTTCATGGACTTGTTCTTCTTCCTTGCGGGATTTCAGGCAAGATGACCATACCCTCGAAATCACTTCTATCTTTGCTTGCTAGATGCTCGCTCTTTTGCTATGCCTATGCTGCGATACCTACCATCTGCTTATCATGCCTCCCATGTTGGTAAACCAAGCCTCTAACCCACCTTGTCCTAGCAAACCGTTGTTTGGCTATGTTACCGCCTTGCTCAGCCCCTCTTATAGCATTGTTAGTTACAGGTGAAGATTGAAGTTTGTTCCTTGTTGGAACATGGAGATGTTGTTCCTTGTGGGAACATGTTTACTTGTTGGGAAATCACTATATATCTTATTTAATTAATGCATCTATATACTTGGTAAAGGGTGGAAGGCTCGGCCTTATGCCTGGTGTTTTCTTCCACTCTTGCCGCCCTAGTTTCCGTCATATCGGTGTTATGTTCCCGGATTTTGCGTTCCTTACGCGGTTGGGCTATAACGGGAACACCTTGACAGTTCGCCTTGAATAAAACTCCTCCAGCAACGCCCAACCTTGGTTTTACCATTTGCCTCACCACCACCTACTTTTCCCTTGGGAGTCGCTCTCTCAAGGGTCATCTTTATTTTAACCCCCCCGGGCCAGTGCTCCTCTGAGTGTTGGTCCGACCGAGCAGACTCCGGGGCCACCTCGGGGCAACTTGAGGTTTGGTTTTAATCCTAGGATGTCTCATCTGAGTGTGCCCTAAGAACGAGATATGTGCAGCTCCTATCGGGATTTGTCGGCACATTCGGGCGGTGTTGCTGGACTTGTTTTACCATTGTCGAAATGTCTTGTAACCTGGATGCCGAGTCTGATCGGAATGTCTTGGGAGAAGGAATATCCTTCGTTGACCGTGAGAGCTTGTGATGGGCTAAGTTGGGACACCCCTGCAGGGATTTGAACTTTCGAAAGCCGTGCCCGCGGTTATGGGCAGATGGGAATTTGTTAACGTCCGGTTGTACAAATCCTGAAGTTGACCTTAATTAAAATACATCAACCGTGTGTGTAACCGTGATGGTCTCTTTCCGGCGGAGTCCGGGAAGTGAACACGGTGTTGGAGTTATGCTTGACGTAGGTTGTTCTAGGATCACTTCTTGATCATACTTTTATCGACCGTTCTTTGCCTTCTCTTCACGCTCTCATTTGCGTATGTTAGCCACCATATATGCTAGTCGCTTGCTGCAGCTCCACCTCATACTTTTACCTTACTCATAAGCTTAAATAGTCTTGATCGTGAGGGTGCGAGATTGCTGAGTCCCCGTGGCTCACAGATACTTCCAAAACCAGCTTGCAGGTGCCGTTGAACCGTGCAGATGACGCAACCAAGCTCAGGAGGAGCTCGATGAAGATCTTGTCCTTTGTGTTATTTCGTTCTAGTTGATCAGTAGTGGAGCCCAGTTGGGGTCGATCGGGGACCGTGTCGCTTTTGGGGTTCTTCTTTTATTTTGGTTTCGTAGTCGGACCATGATTGTATCTGATTGATGTAATGCTTTATTCATGTAATTGTGTGAAGTGGCGATTGTAAGCCAACTATGTATCTCTTTCCCTTATGTATTACATGGGTTGTGTGAAGATTACCTCACTTGCGATATTGCTTTCAATGCGGTTATGCCTCTAAGTCGTGCTTCGACACGTGGGAGATATAGCCGCATCGAGGGCGTTACAAGTTGGTAATCAGAGCCTTCCCCGACCTTAGGAGCCCCCACTGCTTGATCGTTTTTAGCGGCCGTTGTTGAGTCTAGAAAAATGTTTTGAGTCATTTAGCAATTATATATCGGACAGTTAGGACTTCTTTTTACTCCTCAGTCCCTTTGTCGCTCTGGTGAGGCATCCTGACGTAGAGTTTTGACTCTTCTCTTCTAAAATTTCACTAATCTTTTTTTGGATCACGCGGGTATCTTGGAATCGTTCCGATGATTTTGTGACGAGAACATTGTTCTTGGTGCCTCCTGTCATTTAGGGGTTGTGGCAGTGTCCCGGGGAATTGAGCTCCGAGGTGTTGTCGTCACAATTTTATCGTTGCAGTTCTGGAATACCTGAGTTTAGTTTCGCCGACATCGAAAATCTCTTTTATGCAGTTGTTGGTGAGATAACCTCGACGCCACCCAGTACTGGGGCGGGAGTTCGGGAGTATTGCCATAACTCGTATAACGGATGCTTTTCGAAGGTTGAGGTAGATGATTTCCGAAGGTTTCTTGGTTATGTGTTGAAGAATGGATACAGCTGGATGTAGGATTTGCTAGTTTGGGTGAGATATTATGCTTCCCCTGTATCCCCAACACCTAATTGCATAACCGGAAAATTTCGGGAGTTTATAAGTGGGAATTCAATAGCTCTTAGGATATCTTTCCGACGGATGTATGATATGAAATTGGGGTTCGACGTCTAGTGGTCCGCCTATTCACGGTTGGGTTTACAGTGGTCTCGTTGTGTTTTAAAGAGTCCTTGGCTATGCCGACTCGGGGACGCTTCGTATGTCATGTGCACTACCTTGTACATGATGGTGTTGTACGATCGAGCCCGTGTAGGCCTCACCACGAAAACTTCGGACGAAATCTCTATCACATGTTTGTTCCGGCTTATTCTGTAAGCCAATCCTTTCTTTTGTTTGAGTTGTGGTATTCGAGTTGCTTCAAAGTCAAATGTTGATTCCATCCCTTGTCTAAGTGGTGTTCACATACTCCGATGTGGATACTAAATCCTTCCTTGATAATCGAGATTGTCATGTCAAACCTTTTCAACCGGTGTTCTTCTCTTCAAGTGGATCCGATTATTTCAACATCCGCAAGATCCAATCTCAGTTTTTCATCAACGTTGTTTGTTTCATCCGTCTCCAAGTTGACTTCGTTTTCCCACCCACCCACCCTTTTTTCTTCGAGGACTCGGATTTCTTTATCAAGTATCTATCTTATGAATATGAAGTCTCTCCATTTTTTCCCATCAATTTTCTTACCCGCTGGTTTTCATGAAGATGTTCTACAAGCTCATCATTCTTCATTCTTTTTCTTCTCCGGTGGATTCTAGTCAAGCTTTGCTGATCATAGCCTTTCCTCGTTTCAAATGCTTTCTCATGCCCGGTGCAATTCTTAATCATTCACCTCTCGCTATTCAATTGTTCCGGAGTACTGAAGATATCTCAGAAGATGCTAGTGTTCATTCTCATTCATTCAAGATCTTTCGAGAATGTTATCTTATTAAAACCATTTCATTCAACCGGTGCGTTATCCTTTTTCAAGTAATCATTTCAACGGTGTTTCTTTTGAGTGGGCCCTAACCCACAGGTCTTTTTCCAGGATCTTACCCGACTCTTCTAATTCTCCCGGAGATATCCATAAAATTCTTTTCAAAGTTTGACATAAGAATGAAATACCATAAGTATTATGTCTTTCTTCAAGATCTTTCAAAATTCTTTTTATCGTTGGCTCAACCTTTCTATTCTTCATTCCGGTGTGCCTCAATAATTCTTGGTGGTGTTTCTCGTTGGCATTCTCATCATTTGAAGACCGAAGAAGAGTTTTACCTCCATATCTTATCCGTTCTCTCAGAGATTCGTGGTTCTAGTTCGAGGCCATCCTCTCATAATTGTTTGATTGTGAGAATTCTTTTCACCTATCCGGAGCAATTCAAGAGTCTTCTCAGTTTGATTATCTGGAGTCTATCAATTCAGAATTATTCATTCTCAGCTTTCAGCTCTCTTACTCTAAATCATACCGGTGTTTAAATCAAGGACTCTCTAATCAGCTCGTAATCTCTTCATTCTCATGGATCTAAATTCTCTCAAGCATCTTCGTTCATTTTATAATTCTTCCCGGTGTTTCTTTATCTTCTCTTCGTTCATTTTCAATTCTTACCGGTGACTCGTTCAACATTTCTCTTCCGTTGTTATTGTATCGATTCATTCGTTCTTTCATCCTACCAGTGGTTCGTCGAAGACCTTCTCAAATTTATGCAAAATCTATCTTAATCGTTTCTACGAGAATAAGTAGTATGCCAAATCCGTTGCTTGTCATCAATTTAAATTGGTGAAGGATAAGCATAATGTAATTCTTATTCTTGTTTCATCAAGTAAATTCAATTCCTTTTTCCGGAGGTTCATCGTATCACATTCTCAGTTCGAGATGCTTCATCTTTCTTTTCCAGAGTTCCTAGATTTTTCGCATTATCTCATCGCGAAGATCCATCTAAATCATTACAAAGATTCACCTTGTGTTTTCAACTTCTCTTTCCTTCCGTTTGATCATTCTTTTGTTTACCGGAGTTCTTCATGAAGGTTCTCCATGATGGTTCATCAAGGATTTAATTCCTTCTCGAAGAGTTCATTGAGATTCTTTTCAAAGGAGTTCAAGCATTCTCCATCTTATAATCCGGAGTGCAATTCTTTCTATCATATCACTGGAGGTGGTATTATGTCATTCTTGATAATTTGAGTTCATGTTTCATGATTCACATGTTGTTAAGAATGGGGTGTCTTAAATCCATCAATCTCTTCATTGGAGTTATCTTGGGTTATTTTTTTCACCTTAAGCTTTACCTATGGATTGTTGCTATTTATGGTGCTCATAAATGACCCAAGTTCTTCATTTATCCTCCCGGTGAAATATTTTCTCATCTCCTTGTTCATATCAATCCAATTCTTTTTCCCGTGAGTGGCAGGTTGTCACCTCATAATTTGAGATGTATTCCATAAGACCATATCAAGCTTATTCCTTTTGTTGTTGGTTTTCCAACAACTCCGTGCGACCCTTCTCTTTAAGATGCTTTTCAAGCTCATCGGAGGTAGAAGATGTTGTTTTCTTCTCCATTCTTTTGTTCTGTCGATACAACTTCTATTCTTTCGTTCCAGAGGCATTGTGTTGTTTTCCTCTTCAACCCATCATCTTGTTTTGTCAAGATCATGTTCTTTTCGTGCTTATCCATTTAACCAGAGTGTTGTGTCCTTTTTCCTCAAGCTCTTTTCGCCTTATCAAGTCTTGCATAACTTCTCAATCGGAGTGCTGCTCGAAGTTGTTCTTCCTTGTCCCTCTTTTTTAACAGAGTATTTTCAACTTCGTTCATCTCCGTTGTATTTTTTCTTTTTTCTCGAAATGGCTTAACCTTTTCAAGGTTCTTTGGTTTCACTCGTTTGTCAAAGAAGCAACTTAGTTATACCTCTTCTCTTTCTCTTCCGTTTTCCCTCCGGCGCCATTCTAGATCTCGGGATGAGATCCTCTCGTAGTGGTGGAGTGTTATGATGCCCCGAGACCGATGTGCCAAGTGTCTTCCAGTTTATTCGATATTGTTGCGTTGTCATTTGCTTGCGTGTCATGTGCATTGCATCATGTCATCATGCAACCCGTTTTAAAACTCACTAAATAAATCGTGTGGATCTTCGATTCATTTAAATCGAGGGATATTCACAATGCTGATTTCTCTTTAGAACATATACTCCCAATATTATTAGGGAGTGATAATCAATATTCCATTCTTATGGAATAAACCAAACACAATTACATCTTTCTCTTGCCACCAAATCCCCCTCCAAGTTGAAACCCTATCACTAGCTTCTTTCTTTCAAATTCAACCATCCATTATAGGTGACATTTTTCTATCGCATAAAAATGTTCACCTTTTCTCTATAAATCATACCCCATGCATACCACCTCCGTGTCAAATTTCAGCTCATTTAGGATTGGTTTGTTTGGATTCAAAAATGGCTCAAGTTTGAATCTAATTCAAACTTGAATTATTTTTCTATCTCTAAAATATTGCCAAACCATTTTATTCTATTTGTGCAAAGTTCCGGCGCTCCAAGAATATTTTATTTTCTGAAATATTCTTTCCGTAACCCTCTCTTTATTGTTTTCTTCTCTCTATTTGTTTTTTTGGTTAACGCAAATTAGAGAGGAATGAGAGAGAGGAGTTCATCCTAGCCCAGCAGCCTGGGCCTCCCTACCTCCTGCGCCGGCCCAACCTTTCCCCAAGGCCAAAGCCCACCGAAGCTTTCTAACCCTAGCGCACACCCCACTCCCATCGATCATTCCCTCGTCCTCCTGTGCCGCAGAGACCACGCACACAGGCGTCCCCTCGCATGCAGGAGCCCTTCTTCCTCACCTCGCGCCGCCACTTCGCCCTCCTCTGGCGCCGTCCCGCTCCCCCGCGCTCGTTTCCTCAGCCAGCGACTTCCACTATCTTGCCACCTCTGCTTCTCCTCGCCAAGGGCCCCTGCGCATCAACCCGACCTCGCCTCCTTCACATCGTTGCTCCGTCAGGCCGCCGCTCTGGTCCACCCCGACGCCTCCTCATCGTCTTGCCACCCGCGCCTCCTTCTGCTGCAGGTCATATCCAATGCCTTGAGGTCCCCAACTCCCGGCCACCACCGGAGTTAATCTTCCCCCGTGCACCGTCGTCGAGTTGCCATGGCCTCGACCTCTTGTGCCTCCTCCTCCCTCCTGCCGGAGCCCAAGTCCGGCGCCTCCTCCCTCTAGCGCCACCCTGCTGCTCCCTCCTGTGCACAAGCCCCTCCTCTGCCATGGCCGTCCTCCTCCTGTGTCTGCAGCGATGTTGTGCTGCTGCAGCTGCTCTTCCTGCGCTCCGCCTGCCGTCGTCGTTTTCACCACAAGCACCATGCCCGCTTCCTGCCGCTGCTCACGGACCGCCCGGCCTTGCTGCTGCCCACCAGAGGCCTTTTTGGGATCCTGTTGTTTTGGATCAACAAGGACGAGAACGTCAAGTACCACGACTTCGCCTCTTGCTCGGCGAGTACCGCACCGAACATCGAGTACCAGGACGTCGAGTACCCGCCAAGTTCATCTACGTGCCTGTACGACTACATATCCGGGATGCGTCTAGAACCTCTTCGAACAAACGTGAATGACTGCCGTCGCAAGAATGGGACAGGAGAGTCCGAAGACCCCAAGTACCACGACAACCCCGAAGGGATTCGAGTTCGTCAAGTTCACCTTCGAAACGGGTACCACTACCGACGACTGAGACCCTGGATTCGACAAGTTCCTCACGGTGACCCTGAACATCTACGGGACATGCACGACTTCGAACCCTGTACCACGTCGAACATGTACGGCTACACGATGAACCGCCAAAACCCTGAACGACTACAGACGCTGAAGTCCGCGAGTACAACTACCTCCACAACGCGTCGTGTACCCCTACCGCTGAACTCGATCCATTCCGATAACGCACGCTTCGAAGGTATAACCCCGAGACGACCGCCCGTGAGCGAATGCATGTGTGATGTTTGGGATGCTCGGGTTTTGCACCATGTCCAAATTGTCACTCGTTTCCTTGTCGCCAACTCGTGGGACACCCGGAATCCGGGATCACCCCACCATCTCTAGCATGTTCCGAACATCCTCACCCTTGTTTCCTTTGCACCGATATCTTCGTGAGCTACCGGAACCGGTATGGTGCCGTAGCATCATTTTCGGATTCGTCGCCGTGGCACCCTTTCTTTCCACCACGGTGACAAATGCTTCATAATGCTCTTGTCAACTTTTAATAAAAATTGCATAAACTTCCATGTCATCCGCATCATGATAACAACAATTAAAATGTTTAGTTTGTTGTTGCATTAATTTACTAATGCATATGGGGATTTGCCGGAATTGTTGTTTGTTCTGGCCCCATTTAAACTTGTTTAGTTAGATAATTTCCTTTTGCTTCTTCTCTTACCATGTAACAACATTTAATATTGTTGAGTATCATAAACGAGAGAGAACTAAATAATTGATGTGGTGTTCTGTCAATATGCAACCCGTTGCATATTGAGCTCCACTTAATTTGTAGTTTTGGTTGCTGCACTTTGCCATGCCATGTATCTTTAAACCGGACATGCATCATAATTGTTTGCGCATCATGCCATGCTTATGTGATGGTTGTTTTACTATGTTGTTTGATTTCTTTCCGGTGTTGCTTCTTCGGGTTAGTTCCGTTGACGTCGTGTTTGTGAGGATCCATTCGACTACACCCATTTGTCTTCTTCATGGACTTGTTCTTCTTCCTTGCAGGATTTCAGGCAAGATGACCATACCCTCGAAATCACTTCTATCTTTGCTTGCTAGATGCTCGCTCTTTTGCTATGCCTATGCTGCGATACCTACCATCTGCTTATCATGCCTCCCATGTTGGTAAACCAAGCCTCTAACCCACCTTGTCCTAGCAAACCGTTGTTTGGCTATGTCACCGCCTTGCTCAGCCCCTCTTATAGCATTGTTAGTTGTAGGTGAAGATTGAAGTTTGTTCCTTGTTGGAACACGAAGATGTTGTTCCATGTGGGAACATGTTTACTTGTTGGGAAATCACTATATATCTTATTTAATTAATGCATCTATATACTTGGTAAAGGGTGGAAGGCTCGGCCTTATGCCTGGTGTTTTCTTCCACTCTTGCCGCCCTAGTTTCCGTCATATCGGTGTTATGTTCCCGGATTTTGCGTTCCTTACGTGGTTGGGGTATAATGGGAACCCCTTGATAGTTCGCCTTGAATAAAACTCCTCCAGCAATGCCCAACCTTGGTTTTACCATTTGCCTCACCACCACCTACTTTTCCCTTGGGAGTCGCTCTCTCGAGGGTCATCTTTATTTTAACCCCCCCGGGCCAGTGGTCCTCTGAGTGTTGGTCCGACCGAGCAGACTGCGGGGCCACCTCGGGGCAACTTGAGGTTTGGTTTTACTCGTAGGATGTCTCACCTGAGTGTGCCCTGAGAACGAGATATGTGCAGCTCCTATCGGGATTTGTTGGCACATTCGGGCGGTGTTGCTAGACTTGTTTTACCATTGTCGAAATGTCTTGTAACCTGGATGCCGAGTCTGATCGGAATGTCTTGGGAGAAGGAATATCCTTCGTTGACCGTGAGAGCTTGTGATGGGCTAAGTTGGGACACCCCTGCAGGGATTTGAACTTTCGAAAGCCGTGCCCGCGGTTATGGGCAGATGGGAATTTGTTAACGTCCGGTTGTAGAAAACCTGAAGTTGACCTTAATTAAAATACATCAACCGCGTGTGTAACCGTGATGGTCTCTTTCCGGCGGAGTCCGGGAAGTGAACACGGTGTTGGAGTTATGCTTGACGTAGGTTGTTCTAGGATCACTTCTTGATCATACTTTTATCGACCGTGCTTTGCCTTCTCTTCACACTCTCATTTGCGTATGTTAGCCACCATATATGCTAGTCGCTTGCTACAGCTCCACCTCATACTTTTACCTTACCCATAGGCTTATATAGTCTTGATCGCGAGGGTGCGAGATTGCTGAGTCCCCGTGGCTCACAGATACTTCCAAAACCGGCTTGCAGGTGCCGTTGAACCGTGCAGATGACACAACCAAGCTCAGGAGGAGCTCGATGAAGATCTTGTCCTTTGTGTTGTTTCGTTCTAGTTGATCAGTAGTGGAGCCCAGTTGGGGTCGATCGGGGAGCGTGTCGCTTTTGGGGTTCTTCTTTTATTTTGGTTCCGTAGTCGGACCTTGATTGTATCTGATTGATGTAATGCTTTATTCATGTAATTGTGTGAAGTGGCGATTGTAAGCCAACTATGTATCTCTTTCCCTTATGTATTACATGGGTTGTGTGAAGATTACCTCACTTGCGATATTGCTTTCAATGCGGTTATGCCTCTAAGTCGTGCTTCGACACGTGGGAGATATAGCCGCATCGAGGGCGTTACATCAGCCGGCGTTGGGGCTCATGATCGGCTCCTGGGAGCACCTAACATCCGGTATGCCCATGATGGCTAGTTGCGTAGTGAGCCGCTTGGCAACATCGGCGAGACGGCTGATCCAGAGATTTATGCGGCCCACATATTCTTTATGGGCGGCGGCGTCATCGCTCCGCAACTGCTTCTCGGTCTCCAGGGCCTTGATTAGGGTCTCCTCCCGGGCCGTGACCTCTGAAAGCTTCCCCTCCAAAGCACGTAGTTGCAGCTTCAGATCATTAATGGAGCTATTGGCCTCGGAGAGCAGCTTGATCTGGTCGAAGACGGCGACCTACGAATCCACCAGAGAGCGGTTGGACACATCCCTCTCCTCCGTTAACCCTGAGACTTTCTTCTTTAGCTCCTCCCGCTCCAGCTCTAGCTTCTCCACCTTGCCGGCATTGTCCAGGGCCAGAGCATTGAGTGCCTCCTTGTGCCCTTGCTCCAGCTTGTCGGTCTGCTACGCGATGATCTTCTCGATCTCCTCGTCCTTGCCATGGAGTGTGGCCGCAAGCACCTGATCGTGGGCAACGAGGTCTTCCTCCTAGCTATTCAGCAGAGCTTGCTACTACACCTGGCGGCTTCGTCCTTGGCAGCCTGCTCCTTCACCGCCTCCTAGTCCTTCTCGACCTCGGCCTGCTTCAGGATGAGCTCTCGCTTGCACTCATCAAGCTCACCCTGGGCAGCCCTCAGCTCTTCCCTGGCCTCGCTAAACTAGACCTGCATCTGAGCGACGCGCTCATCAAAATCTGCCTCCGCCTTGTCCACCACCGCCATCCTGGATTTCACCTTGTCTTGGTGGGCTTGGTGGAGCGCCTGGAGCTTCTGGAAGTTGGCGCTCATGGCCATGAGAAGCTGCTCCTCTTCGGAACCGCCAGCGCCGGCGCTCGGTTCATCGACAAACTGGCGCTCCCCTTCGGTCGGTGCCCTGGCGCTCGCTGTCCCGGGGAGGCGGACGAACAAGTCGTCACCCACCTTCAAGTATTTGCCCGAGGCAGAGGCTGCAGGGGAGGAAGGTTGGTCGTCGGCCATCCCCTCCCCGGCAGGCTCCTTAGCGGCCTCCTCGGCAGTGGACTTGCCGGCCTCCCTGGCAGGCTCCGTGGCGACACCCTTCTCGGCCTCCCTGGCAGGCCCCTTCCCGGCCTCCTCGGCAGTAGACTTGGCGGCTTCATCAGCCGCGATCTTGGCGGCCTCGGCTTCGGCGTCCTTGGCGACACCATCAATGACGTTGTCGATATCCTCCTGGTCCATTGAGGGAGGGTCTGAAAACCATAAGGGGGGACAAAGCAGGGCCAAAATCAAAATTCAGAACAAAGAACAGGAAGAAAGCAGAGACAAGAGGCGAGCCACTTACCCGTGTCGGGCTGAGAAGAAGTGTTTCCCTGCCCGCCAATGTTCATGGCCGGCACAAAGCTGCCAGCACCCATGCTTGCCTCCTCCTCCTCCTCCTCCATGTGCGTGGGCTCGACAGAAGGTGCCCTTGCCGGGGATGCCCCTCTGGGCGACGTGGTTGATGGGGGCAGCGTGTCCGGGATGGCCCTCAGTGGCTCCTCCTGTTGCTGCTCTTCTCCTGCAAACCCGGCAAGGTTAGCACCAGGGATTCACGCCCCAACGCCTGTCAGTGTGGAGTGAGTAATGAAGTCACGCTGGGGGTTGTGCCGAGGGCTGTTATCCGGGCTGATCAATACCAGTTCCGGCATGCACGGGGTGCTCACCAGGGGCTTGTCGCCTGTCGAAGCCCTGGCCCTACTCGCCGCCATCTGGGCCAGCGTCTCTATGTAGCTACAAAGACAAGATCAAGTCAGGAAAGATGGCGCAGGCTGAGGATCAGAAATGATGGGCGAAATGCTTACTCGTCTTCCTCTGCTTGCCTCCTCTTCCTCTTTGG
>NC_041382.1:240749177-240791166 GCF_002162155.2 Triticum dicoccoides | reverse complement strand
AGTGGCAGCCACGGCCTTCTGCGCTGCTGCAGCCCTCGTCTCGCGCTAGGGCTCCGCCTGGGCCTGTTGCCGCTGCATGGTCCTGCTGGGCCGGACCAGCTCACCGGAGCTAGCCCTCCACCGGACGCGTTTTCTCTCGAGGGCCGAGGGGTCCTCCGCCTCGGTATTCTCTTTGGCCGACTCCTCGACCACGTCTTCGACAAAGCCGGCCCCAGCGCCGGCGTCGCTGGATCCCCCGGCAGCTCCCGTCCACTCGGCGAACTTCTTCTCCTTTGCGACCATGTCGGCCTCGTCCTCCATGGTGCCGATGCTGCCGGCGTCCTCGGAAAGCGCTGCCTCCTCTGCCTAGGCGGCGATGTACGCTAGCTCCTCCGCGGTGATGTCGCGGATGAGTTGTGGCTCATCGCGAATATACCTCTCCGACAAGTTGTCGAAGAATTCTTGCACCAGCTCTGCTTCTGGCTCGTCCCAAGTTGGGTCAAGGCCATGTGCATTGAAGACCGACATCATGGCAATGTTGGTGGTCTAGCAAGAGTTGTTGCTCAGCGGGACCACCTCCGCCGGCAACCCAAACAGAGACCTGCTGACCTTGCCAGCCTTGCCAGTCCTCTCCGCCCTGCCACCCTTGTCGACCTTGAGCTGAAAAAGCCTCTGGCAGAGGTGGGCGTGCTGCAGCACTATGAAGTCGTGGTTCAGACCGGGATGGAGCCTCATGATGTCGGCCTCATTCCTGAAGTCCCAGGCCGGCCTCCCCTTATTGTGCAGCGGAGAAATCCGGCAACGGATGAAATCGGCCCTGATCATCTCGAGAGTGAGCCCAGCCGAGGTGAGATGATGGATCCTAGTGGTGGCGATCGTGAGCTTCTTGTCGTCGGTGTCGACATTGCTCCAGTCCTTCCTGCGGACCGGTGGCTTTCGCCGGACACGGCAGAACTCCTGCGGATCCTCCTCCACAATCCAGCACCATCGGCTCTGCCACTCTTCCCACCTATCCTTTTGGGTGCCCTTTGGGTACGTGCCCTTGTTCTGGGTCCTTCGGATCCAGGTGACGCAACCAGAGATGGCTCCCCCCGGATGGATGCGAGGGGTGAAGTAGTGGCGGAAGAGCATCGTGCTGGGATGCACTCCGGCAAAGCCCTCACAAACGTGGGAAAAGAAGGTCATGCACACCACAGTGTTCAACATAAAATCGAGAAGATGGAAGCCGAAGGTGTGCTTGATGTCATTGAAGAAATCGGAGAAAGGGGGTAGAGCCCAAAGGAGAAGTAATTAATCAACGAAGAAGGGGTACCGATTTGGGCTGTCCTTGGCAAAGGCGGCGGGGATTATACGCGCGGCGGGGTGCCCCGACGTCTCCGTCCCCCGTAGGGGCTTGAACTTCTCCTTGAGGGTGAGCACGTCGACCGTCGAGGTGAAGAGGGCGCATTCTGTCTGCATCTCCACCAACTCACTCTCTGGCACCTCCTTCTCCACGGCGTCCTTGGCCACTCCCTTGCCCTTGCCTGTCTTAGGCGCCATGGTGGTTGAGAAGGGCGAAGGGGTCGAGATCAATGAGGGCACGGTGGTGGCGGCGGCGAGCGGAGGCGAAAGGTTCGATTCACGCTTGGAGAAGAAGAGGGGAACGGAGGTTCTGAGATTGGAAAGGGCGCAGAGGATAAATGAGGAGCGCCCCTGTAGTTTTCCCTTTTTACAGGGAAGACGTGGGCCGCCTCTTTACTATTCACCTCGGGGTGACGCAAGCATGTGTGGTCATTCCATGAACGACCCCCATGTTGCGCACTCAATGCGGGTCATGGGGAAGCGCAACTGGCGAAGGAGTTACCGTAGTAAAAACTCTGCCACACGAGCCCACGCACCGTTCTGGGCTTGGCCCAACAACGCTCCGCGCTTATGTGTGGCCTAGGCCCGGGGGCTCCTGCCGGTGTACAAAAGTAGGGGCCCTTCTGTACCCCTTTACTTGTGCACGGGAAGTCGTAGCCACACCTGCGGCGGAGTTTGGCAGGGCAGAGGGAGCAAAGATACAAGGCTATCGAGGCAGCACCCAAGCCAGAAGCATAAAGAATGAAGGGACAAGATGGGCTTCCCCCGACAAGAGCCTTGTCGAGACGGCCTACACTCTTGCCGGGGCAACTTGCCCAACACCATCAAGACCGCCACCCTTGAGCCTGAGAGTCCTGATGCTATCGACAACGTCAAGACCGAGGCTCGGGAGCGCCTGCATGGTGGCATGCAGATATTTGTGGAAACCAAAGGCCTGCAGGCTTAGGTGAGCACCAGAAGACGAAGACCCCTGGCAAGATCCTTGCCGTGGACGCTCGCAAGCCCCCGGCAAGACCAATGCCTGTGACGCCCAAGAGATCCCGGCAAGGGCCTTGCCAGGGGCGTCTACGGAGCCAAAGCTAGGCCCGCACTTACCTAAGCTTTGCCGACCCGCCCCCATTCCAACGTGGTGACCAGCCTACCAACTAGGCACATACTTGCATGGCAGCATGTAGCTTCTAGGCCAACTAGCCAACCACCTGTGTGGTGGCCTGCAGATCTTTGTGAAGACCCTGCCACCGCACCAGCTTAGCAGCCCGCCAGCCAGTGTGGCGTTGCATGCCTCGTCACCTTGGACGCGCGTCGAAGCAAGGCAAGGCGGCGATGGACGGGACGGGCCTCTTTACCGTCCCTGATAAAGCAAGAGGACACATAGGCGGCACATTGAAGGCATTTTTCCTAGGATGTCAGGAGATAAACTTGTACACTTTACATACTTTCCACCTCCTGTCTGCCACTCCGGCAACCCCTTTGACATATAAAAGGAGGCCCAAGGCGTACTGAGGAAGGATTCCGATATTTTTGGACTGGGCATGCACCGCAGCTAGTTCAAGAACTCAAGAACACTAAATACACACAAAGCAAGACTAGGGTTTCACGCATCGCTTGCGGCCCGAACCTGGGTAAAAATCCCACCGAGTTGATCTTCTAGACCCGCTCTTTGCGCAGCCCCACGCCCCGCAACCGTAGAAGGGATTTCGTCGAAGGATCCCATAGGTGTCGTTCTAGAACCCCGACAGCTTCCTCTTCTGTCCTTCAAATTTTTTCTATGTTTAACGTGCAATACTACAATAGTCATGTGAAAATTTGGAAAGTTCTAGGGGTCATTTGACCTTTTAAAGATATTTAAGTGATTTTCTAGGCATTTAATGACCGTAATTCAAATTTGAACTACATATACATGCAATGGCTAGCCATAACGGTTTGAAAAATCGTATTTGTGTACTTGTGTGCGAGTTAATTTCATGTGCAGTAAATTAGAAGGAATTTTCAAATATATTGGTCTCACGACATGGATACATGGATGGAGTGCCATGGTGATACGTCTCTGTCGTATCTATAATTTTTGATTGTTCCATGCCAATATTCTACAACTTTCATATACTTTTGGCAACTTTCTATATTATTTTTGGGACTAACATATTGATCCAGTGCCCAGTTCCAGTTCCTTTTTGTTGCATGTTTTATGTTTAGCAGAATATCCATATCAAACAGAATCGAAACGGGATAAAAACGGAAGGAGAATATGTTTGGAATATTTGGAGATTTCCGGAAGAAAAATCCACGCGAGATGGTGCCCGAGGTGGCCATGAGGTAGGGGGCGCGTGCCACCTTGGGCGCGCCCCTGACCCTCGTGGGCCACCTATAAGGAGGTTGATGCCCTTCTTCGGCCGCAAGAAAGCAAATTTTTGGTAAAAAAAACTCATGGTGAAGGTTTCGGTCCAATCAGTGTTACGGATCTCCATATATATACGAAACGGTGAAAGGGTAGCAGAACAGAACGCAGAAACAAAGAGAGACAGAGAGACAGATCCAATCTCGGAGGGGCTCTCGCCCCTCCCATGCCATGGAGGCCAAGGACCAGAGGGGAAACCCTTCTCCCATCTAGGGAGGAGGTCAAGGAAGAAGAAGACGAACGGCCCCCCTCTCCATTTCCCTTCCGGTGGCGCCGGAACGCTGCCGTGGCCATCATCATCATCACCGCGATCTACACCAACACCTCCGCCATCTTCACCAACATCTCCATCACCTTCCCCCCTCTATCTATAGCGGTCCACTCACCCGCAACCCGCTGTACCCTCTACTTGAACATGGTGCCATCATATTATTATCCAATGATGTGTTGCCATCCTATGATGTCTGAGTAGATTTTCATTGTCCTATCGGTGGTTGATGGATTTCTATGATTGATTTAATTTGCTTGTGGTTATGTTGCTGTCCTTTGGTGCCCATCATATGAGCGTGCACGTGGATCACACCATAGGGTTAGTTGTATGTTGATAGGACTATGTATTGGAGGGCAAGAGTGACAGAAACTTCAGCCTACCATAGAAATTTATGCATGCGGGATTGAAGGCGGACCAATATATCTTAATGCTATGGTTGGGTTTTACCTTAATGAAGGTTAGTAGTTGCGGACGCTTGCTAATTGTTCCAATCATAAGTGCATAGAATTCCAAGTCAGGGATGACATGCTAGCAGTGGCCTCTCCCACATAATACTTGCTATCGGTCTAGTAAAGTAGTAAATTGCTTAGGGTCAATTTCGCAACTCCTACCACCACTTTTCCACACTCCCTATATTTACTTTATTGCTTCTTTACTTACAACAACCCTTAGCTTTTATTTACTTGCTCTTTATTATCTTGCAAACCTATCCAACAACACCTACAAAGTACTTCTAGTTTCATACTTGTTCTAGGTAAAGCGAACGTCAAGTGTGCGTAGAGTTGTATCGGTGGTCCGTAGAACTTGAGGGAATATTTGTCCTGCCTTTAGCTCCTCGTTGGGTTCGACACTCTTACTTATCGAAAACTGTTGCGATCCCCTATACTTGTGGGTTATCAAGACCTTTTTCTGGCGCCGTTGCCGGGGAACAATAGCATGGGGTGAATATTCTCGTGTGTGCATGTTTGCTTTATCACTAAGTAATTTTTATTTGTTGTTCTTAGCTGTTTTCTATCTTTAGTTATGGGTAGGAAATGCAAAATACCAAAAAAATTAGTTGTACCTACTAAACCAATGGTTGAAGAACCACTCAAAATCTATCACACTGCTGAAGCTTATTACTTGGATCATCTTCGATCCCTATGTGCTCGTGCTGAAACCCCAACTAGCTTGGTTGAGGGCAAATCTTTAGATGAGCATGCTTGCTATGTATGACACCGCATATCTGAGAAAGGGAAAATTTTACTGGGTCAAATTCATCGTTTGCAATGCTATGCTTGGAATTTATGTGAAATATATGATATTACTTGGTGTTCTGAAAACCCTAAGAAACACCTTCCCTATCAATGTGAGTTTAGTGATAATGCAATCGTATCTTCGTATGCTAAGGGTGTTTATAGTTACTATGATGTTCAACAAATTGAAGAATTTGTTACTTTTAAGGGTGCTTATGAAATTGCTTCTTTGATTGAAACGTATGATGCTACTCTTTACAAATCTGAAAATTTTGACATACTTAAATATTGCTATGATAATTATGGTTCTAATGCCTATGTTGAACCATATATTGAGGACTATCCCGCTGTCCAAGAAGAGACTAATATTTCGCAGGAGTCTATGGAAGAAGAAATTGATGAAACTGTGAGCTCATTGGATGAAAAAGATGAGGAGGAGAGCGAAGAACAATAGGAGGAAGATCATATTAGCTAACCGTGCCCACCTTCTAATGAGAGTAACTCTTCAACTCATCCATTGTTTAATTTCCCTTCGTGCTTACCGAAGGATGATTGCTATGATGATTGTTATGATCCCGTTGGTTCTTTTGAAATATCCCTTTTTGATGATGCTTGCCATGCTTGTGGCCAAGATGCCAATATGAATTATGCTTATGGAGATGAACTTGCTATAGTTCCTTATGTTAAACATGAAATTGTTGCTATTACACCCACGCATGATAGGCCTATTATCTTTCTGAATTCTCCCGACTACACTATATCGGAGAAGTTTGCACTTATTAAGGATTATATTGATTGGTTTCCTTATACCGTTGCACATGATGATTTTGATGAATATAATATGCATGTGATTGCTGATCCTACTTGCAATTATTATGACAGAGGAACTGTATCTCCACCTCTCTATGTTTCCAATACAACAAAATTGCAAGAAACTGTTTGTACTATGTATTGGCCTTTACTATGTGTGCATGATTTGTTCTTTTATGACATGACATGCATAGGAAGAGAGTTAGACTTCATCTTTCTTGATATATGTTACTTTGTGCTCACTACTAAATTACAAATCATTGTTAATTAAAATTGGCTTTGATATACCTTGGGACCTGGGTGGATCCATTACTTGAGCACTATATGCCTAGCTTAATGGCTTTAAAGAAAGCGCTGCCAGGGAGACAACCCGGAATTTTTGGAGAGTCATTTATTTATGTTATGTGCTTTTATAAAGTTTAAATATAAAAATAATGTGCCAAGGTTTGCCTTTAGGATATTTACTTTGCTTGTTGATTTGTACGACACAGGACAGAAAATTTGACTGTAGTGCGCGATTTTACCTTTTTAGCTAGAACGTCAAATGGTTCTGATTCTTTTTGCATTGTCTTTCTATACAAATTGTTTATTTTTCCTAATTTTGGAAGAATGTTTCAAGTACCAGAAGTATGATGAATGTTCATATTATTACAGACTGTTCTGTTTTAGACAGATTCTGTTTTTGATGCATAGTTTGCTTGTTTTGATGAAACTATCGAATTATATCAGTGGATTAAGCAATGGAAAAGTTATAATACAGTAGCTACGATGCAAAAACAAAATATGAATTGGTTTACAATAGTACTTAGAGTAGTGATTTGCTTTATTGTACTAACGGATCTTACCGAGTTTTTTGCTTAAGGTTTGTGTGGATGAAGTGTTAGATGATCGAGAAGGTCTCGATGTGAGAAGAAGGAAGAGAGGCAAGATGTTGGTGGGAAACGACACCTATGGGACCACAAGAATCCCTACTGCGGTTGCGGGGCGTGGGGTTGAGAGAAGAGCGGGTCTAACAGAGAGCACGCGGTTCGTTTACCCAGGTTCGGGCCGCGAGGATGCGTAAAACCCTGGTCCTGCTTTGGTGGATGTATTCTGAGTTCTTGAACTAGCTGCAGGGTGCAACGAGCTCCAAAAAGCCGAATCCCTCCCCTTGTTGCCTGGGGCCTCCTTTTATAGAAAAAGGGTTGCCACAGTGGCACACAGGAGGTAGAAAGGCAACAGTGTTACGAGGTTATCCTGGTATTACAGCACAAAACACATTAAATGCGAGGCTTAGGTGTCCCTCCACTTTATCGGGGACGGGGGCGAGGCCCGTCCCGTCCGCCGCCGCTCCACCAAGCTTCGACATGCGCCCTGGCCGGCGATGCATGTGGTGCCATGTATGTAGGCAGGCAGCTGAGGTGGCGCGGTGGTGGAGCCTCCGCGAAGGGCTGCATGTCGCCACGCAGGTGCCAGCCTAGTTGGTTGGGTCGGCAGCTGCATGCGAACGGCGGTGGAGACTTGGCTGGTGCAGGCCTAACGGTGGCCCTACTGATGCTCTTGGAAAGGGCCTTGCCGGGCAGCCCGGCAAGTGTCTTGCCGTGGCGCGCAGGCGTCCCCGGCAAGGATCTTGCCGGGGGTCTTGTGGGTTTCTTCGGTGAGGATGGCTGCCTTACTATCCTCATTTGATATTGACTATTCTTTGTCTTCACGAAGATCTGCATGCCACCACAGAGGTGCCTCCCGAGCTCTGTCCAATGTATTTGTCGAGTGTTGGTGTGCTCGAGGGTGGCTCGCTCGGCTGGCGTGGGCGAGGTGCCCCAGCAAGGGTCTTGCCGGGGCCGCTGAGGCTCCCCCGGCAGGGGTCCTTGCCGGGGAAACCTGCTTTGCCCATCTGATCTTTGTGGTCTTGGTCCTTATCGTTGCTTTGCTTCGTCTTGGGCTTCGTTCTTACCTTGGCTTACCTCCCTTGCTCTGCTTGGTGTGGTCACGGGCGCGGCTCTGACTGCCCGTGCACAGGTAAAGGGGTACAAAAATGTGCCCCTAGTTTTGTACACCGATACAAGAGCTCAAGCTTGTGGATGCCCGAGGCACCCCAAGTAAATATTCAAGGAGACTCAAGCTTCGAAGCTTGGGGATGCCCCGGAAGGCATCCCCTCTTTGTTCAACAAGTATCGGTATGTTTTCGGATTCGTTTCATTCATGTGATATGTGCAATCTTGGAGCGTCTTTTGCATTTAGTTTTCATTTTTCTTTTATGCACCATGCTAGTATGAGATAGTCCTTGGTTGATTATAGAATGCTCATTGCACTTCATTTATATCTTTTGAGCATGGCTTTATAGAATGCTTCATGTGCTTCGCTTATATCACGGCATGAAAAATCGTATTTGTGTACTTGTGTGCGAGTTAATTTCATGTGCAGTAAATTAGAAGGAGTTTTCAAATATATTGGTCTCACGACATGGATACATGCATGGAGTGCCATAGTGATACGTCTCCGTCATATCTATAATTTTTGATTGTTCCATGCCAATATTCTACAACTTTCATATACTTTGGGCAACTTTCTATATTATTTTTGGGACTAACATATTGATCGAGTGCCCAGTGCTAGTTCCTGTTTGTTGCATGTTTTATGTTTCGCAGAATATCCATATCAAACGGAATCCAAATGGGATAAAAATGGATGGAGAATATTTTTGGAATATTTGGAGAATTTCAGAAGAAAAATCCACGCGAGACGGTGCCCGAAGTGGCCGCGAGGCAGGGGCGCGCCTGCCCCCCTTGGGCGCGCCCCTGACCCTCGTGGGCCACTCGTAAGGCGGTTGATGCCCTTCTTCGGCCACAAGAAAGCTAATTTTTGGTAAAAAAAATCACGGCGAAGGTTTCAGTCCAATCAGAGTTATGGATCTCCATTTATATACGAAACGGTGAAAGGGCAGTAGAACAGAACACAGAAACAGAGAGAGACAGAGAGACAGATCCAATCTCGGAGGGGCTCTCACCCCTCCTGAGGGAGTTCTGGATTAGGGGGTGTCCGGATGACCAGACTATACCTTCAGCCGGACTCCTGGACTATGAAGATACGAGATTGAAGACTTCGTCCCGTGTCCGGAAGGGACTTTCCTTGGCGTGGAAGGAAAGCTTGGCGATACAGATATATCGATCTCCTACCATTGTAACCGACTTTGTGTAACCCTAACCCTCTCCGGTGTCTATATAAACCGGAGGGTTTTAGTTCGTAGGACAACATACAGAACAAAAATCATACCATAGGCTAGCTTCTAGGGTTTAGCCTCTCCGATCTCGTGGTAGATCTACTCTTGTACTACCCATATCATCAATATTAATCAAGCAGGACGTAGGGTTTTACCTCCATAAAGAGGGCCCGAACCTGGGTAAAACTTCGTGTCCCTTGCCTCCTGTTACCATCCGGCCTAGAAGCACAGTTCGGGACCCCCTACCCGAGATCCGCCAGTTTTGACACCGACATTGGTGCTTTCATTGAGAGTTCCTCTGTGTCATCGCCGTTAGGCTTGATGGCTCCTACGATCATCAATAGCGATGCAGTCCAGGGTGAGACATTCCTCCCCGGACAAATCTTCGTCTTCGGCGGCTTCGCACTGCGGGCCAATTCACTTGGCCATCTGTAGCAGATCGAAAGCTAAGCCCCTGGCCGCCAGGTCAGATTTGGAAGTTTAAACTACATGGCTGACATCCGCCGGGACTTGATCTTCGACGGATTCGAGCCACTGCCGAGCGCGCCGCACTATCACGACAAGCATGATCTAGCTCTGCCGCCGAATAGTGCCCTGGAGGCCGCACCCGCATCGGCTTCGACCCTTAATTCGGAGCCAACTACGCCGATCGAGGATGGGTGGTTGGACGCCGCCTCGGGGGCTGCGATCCCAACGGTGATCGAGCTGAACACCAGCCCCGCACTCCGCGAGACTCGTGACTCCAAGGAGCCGAACTCCTCTCCGGACTCCGAACCCTCCGTGCCCCTGCCGATCGAATCCGATTGGGCGCCGATCATGGAGTTTGCTGCCGCGGACATCTTTTAGCACTCGCCTTTCGGCGACATTCTGAAGACACTACAGTCTCTCTCTTTATCAGGAGAGCCCTGGCTGGACTAAGGTCAGCAAGGTTGGGATACGGATGATGAAGAAATTCAAAGCCCACCCACCACCCACTTTGTAGCCACTGTCGATGATTTAACCGACATGCTCGACTTCAACTCCGAAGACATCGACGGTATGGACGCCGATGCAGGAGACGATGAAGAACCAGCGCCTATTGGGCCCTAGAAAGCCACCTCGTTGTATGAAATATACATGGTGGACACCCCAAAAGAAGGAGATGGTGATGGAACAGCGGAGGATGACCCCTCCAAGAAACAGCCTAAGCGTCGGCGTCAGCGGCGCCGCTCAAAATCCTGCCAAAGCCAATACAGTGATTCTAGCACGGGAGATAATAATACTCCGGAGAGTGCCGAAGAAAACCCCCTCCAGCAAGATTCAGCACAGGAGGATGGAGAAGCCAGCCCTCACGAGAGAGCGGCAGACAGAGAGGTCGAGGACGATAATTATATGCCTCCCTCCGAAGACGAGGCAAGCCTCAGTGACGATGAATTCGTCATGCCAGAGGATCCCGTCGAGCAAGAGCGTTTTCAATGCAGGCTTATGGCCACGGCAAGAAGCCTCAAGAAAAAACAACAACAACTTAGAGAAGATCAAGATTTGCTAGCCGACAGATGGACTGAAGTCCTTGCGGCCGAAGAGTATGAACTCGAACGCCCCTCCAAGAGCTACCCAAAGCGCAGGTTGCTACCCCAATTAGAGGAGGAAGCACCTAAACCTACATCACCAGCGCATGATGCGGCCGACCGGCCACCCCGTGGCCGCGACAGAGAGGCCTCTCGACCCTCCACTCAAGCCGCACCCCGGCGCCGCTCAAAAAATACCAAGGCATGGGAAAATGCGCCAGACCTGCGAGACATGTTGGAGGACAAGGCAAGGCAAGGCAAACAAGATCGATCTACGGATCACATGGGCGCCCCATGACTCGAGACGATAACCGTCACGCCAGACACAAATCCGGTAGGGCCGAACACAGTAGACAAAGCTCATTGGAGCTACGTCGTGATATAGCCCAGTACAAAGGCGCCGCACACCCACTATGCTTCAAAGACGAAGTAATGGATCATCAAATCCCCGAGGGTTTCAAACCCTTAAACATCGAATCATATGATGGCACAACAGATCCTACGGTATGGATCGAGGATTATCTCCTTCATATCCACATGGCCCGCGACGATGATCTCCACGCCATCAAATACCTCCCACTAAACCTTAAAGGACCGGCTCGGCATTGGCTTAACAGCTTGCCAGCAGGATCAATCAGTTGTTGGGAGGACCTGGAAGCCGCATTCCTCGACAATTTCCAGGGCACTTATGTGCGACCACCAGACGCCGATGACCTAAGCCACGTAATTCAGCAGCCAGAGGAATCGGCCAGGCAATTCTGGACACGGTTCCTAACAAAGAAAAATCAAATAGTCGACTGTCCGGACACAGAGGCCCTAGCAGCCTTCAAGCACAATATCCGTGATGACTGGCTTTCCCGGCACCTTGGACAGGAAAAGCTGAAATCTATGGCAGCACTCACAACACTCATGACCCGCTTTTGCACGGGAGAAGACAACTGGCTTGCTCGTAGCAACAATATGGCCAAGAACCCTGGTAATTCGGATACCAGGGACAGTAGTGGCAGGTCGCGTCGCAACAAGCAGAAGCGCTGCATTAACAGCGACAATGCTGAAGATACGACAATTAATGCCAGATTCAGAGGCTATAAATCCGGTCAGCAGAAAAAGCCATTCAAAAGAAATCCTAGGGGCCTATCCAGTTTGGACCGAATACTCGACCTCTTGTGCCAGATACATGGCACCCGCGAAAAGCCGGCCAATCACACCAACAGGGATTGTTGCGTGTTCAAGCAGGCAGGCAAGTTAAATGCCGAAAATACCGACAAGGGGCTGCACAGCGATGACGATGAAGATCCCCGGCCGCCGAACAACAGTGGATAGAAGGGTTTTCCCCCACAAGTGTGGACGGTGAACATGATATATGCAACCCACATCCCCAAGCGGGAGCGGAAGCGCGCGTTAAGGGACGTATACACGGTAGAGCCAGTCGCCCCAAAGTTCAACCCATGGTCCTCCTGCCTGATCACCTTTGATCGAAGGGACCATCCCACTAGCACCCGTAATGGCGGATTCGCCGCATTGGTTCTAGACCCAATTATTGACGGATTTCATCTCACTAGAGTCCTTATGGACGGCGGCAGCAGCCTGAACCTGCTTTACCAGCATACAGTGCGGAAAATGGGCATATATCCCTTGAGGATTAAGCCCACCAAAACGACCTTTAAAGGCATAATACCAAGTGTATAGGCCAACTGTATAGGCTCAGTCACACTTGAAGTGGTCTTCGGATCTCCGGATAATTTCCGAAGCGAGGAGTTAATCTTCGACATAGTCCCATTCCGCAGTGGCTATCACGCACTGCTCGGGCGAACCACATTTGCCAAGTTCAATGCGGTACCGCACTACGCATACCTTAAGCTCAAGATGCCAGGCCCTCGAGGAGTAATTACGGTCAATGGAAACACCGAACGCTCCCTCCGAACGGAGGAGCACACGGCGGCCCTTGCAGCGGAAGTACAAAGCAGCCTCTCCAGGCAGTTCTCCAGTCCGGCCATTAAACATCCGGACACCGTCAAGTGCGCCCGGAGTAACCTACAACAAGACCGCCTGGCACATTCCGAGCAGGCGTAGCAATGCGGCCCCAACCCCAGCCCTCACAAAAATGCGACACCAGTGCTTCGCGTACATAACTACGCACTAGAAATACCATGGGCGCAGGGGGAGGGGCACCATCAGGCACACCTGAAACATGGCTTAAACCTCACCAGGGGCTGCCGATTTTTTAATTTTCTCTTACTTTCAGGACTCCATTCTTCGGAAGGCCTGCTCAGCAGTTCAATTGCCGCACAAACGATGCAAGAACCAGGGAAGCAGACAAGCCATGCCGCATTACAGAACTCCCAGTTGGTCTCTATCACGAGCAGTATACCTGTTTCGCACACCATTCCCCAGCCTGCCCCTGGAACGGACATGTTACATAGTCCAATCTTTTGCCTATCGCATTATTTGTATCGTTCTGCTTTGATCGCAGCCCTTTTTAACAAACAATGCATAGCTTTTGTCTATTTTTGCATTACTCTTTTTTTACAAATATATGTTCCTTAACGACATGTTGCACCCGTACACTTTGGTACAGCCAAAATACGCCAGGGCTTTAGTACCCCTCAATATGGTGTGAGAAGTGCGAACACTTCAACAAGTGTGGCACCCCGAAATTATAGCATTATATGCATCGGCTCCGAATCATGGCTTGGGTCAATAGTTGGGTTTGCCCGGATCCAATGTTTTGGTGCCTTACGTTCCGCTGTGTCGGCTAAGGTAGCACTAGGAGAACTACTACGATTGTGTCCCAGTTGAGTTGGGTCGAGCACCTCAGTAGAGAAAGCTAAAACTGACTGTCATGATGAAGCGAGAGCTGGTCGCTGTTCGAGAGGTTTTTCGAGTCCCTAAAGACTTATGCCGCTTAGAGCGAGGAGTCGGCTCTGTCCGGCCAAGGCGTGGATAGCGCCCCGAACTCGGTCTTCCGAAATAACAGGGGCTTCGCCGAAATTTAAAATTATAGAATTCTATGGCTAAGTGAGAGTGTTCACGCATTATAGTCTGATTGCCTTGTTTGTTGTGCTGAGTGCCTCCCTCGAAGGACCTAAACATGGGAAAAAGAGCGCTCAGGTTTATCCCCGAGCACCCCAGCACTAGCGGCACAGGGGCAGAAGCCGACGACTCGCCATCTCTCAGAATTGATAAACAGCCACACAGAAGGTAATATTTTAAATTCCAACAGCATTGCTTAGCGCATATGAACAAGTTTTCATGCACAGGACAAAAAGAGCGAGTTTCACTCAAAAATTACATCCCTGGAACATTCATCCGCCACAAGGCGGGCACCCTTTAGAACATCCGTATAATAATTCTCGGGCTTGCGATGCTCTATCCCCGGAGGTGGCCCGTCCTTCACAAGCTTCTCAGCATCCAGCTTGCCCCAGTGCACCTTAGCACGGGCAAGGGCCCTACGGGCACCTTCAATGCAGACGGAGCGCTTGATGACTTCGAGCCTTGGACAGGCCCCCACCAGCCGCCGCACCAGCTCAAAATAGCTCCCAGGCAGAGCCTCTCCAGGCCACAGCCGAACTATGAGGCCCTTCATGGCCTGTTCGGCCGCCTTGTGGAGCTCGACTAGTTGCTTCAGCTAGTCGCTCAGGGGCACGGGGTGTCCGGCCTCAGCATATTGAGACCAGAACACCTTCTCTGTCGAGCTGCCCTCCTCGGCTCAATAGAATGCGGCAGCATCGGACACGCTACGGGGAAGATCTGCGAATACTCCTGGAGAGCTCCGGATTCAGGTAAGTAACAAGTAACTCATGCTTATGTGTTTGCTTTGCATAAAGAATGCCTTACCCGCCGCTATCTTTTTCACCGCATCCAACTCCTGGAGGGTCTTCTGGGATTCGGCCTTGGCAGACTTGGCATTTTCAATAGCCATCGCGAGCTTGGACGCTCGCGTCTTTGAGTCAAGCTCCAAACTCTCATGTTTTTTCATGAGAGCCTGGAGCTCTTGCCGCACCTTGCCAACCTGGGCCTCATACTTCTCCCGCTCGGTGCGCTCCGTGGCCGCCCTCTTCTCGGCCTCGACCAGGGCTTGCTTAAGGGTGGCCACCTCAGACGTGGCCCCTACAATAGCCACGATAATCCTGTCATTTTGTGCAATTGCACTTTTTTATATATATTTAAACAAGGTATTTCTTACCTTCCTTGTCCTCAAGATGCTTCTTGGCACACCCGAGCTCTTGCTTGGACTGCTCGAGGTTCTGCTTTAGCGTGTCCACTTCCGCAGTCAGTGCGGCGGACGCCAGCAAAGAAGCCTGCATACGCATATTGACTCCTTTTTGTTAGACTCCTGCGAATTTTATTTGATCCTCTATTCGGCTTTTCTTCCCGAATGCCAAACAGAGCATCAGGGGCTACTGTCTATGCGGTAATATTATTTACACATTCTTTACTTACCTCAAAGCCTGTTAAAAGGCTAGCACAAGCTTCAGTCAGTCCGCTCTTGGCGGACTGAACCTTCTGGACCACCGCACTCATAATGGTGTGGTGCTGCTCGTCGATGGAGGTGCCTTTGAGAACCTCCAACAGATTGTCCGGCACCTCCGGTTGGACGGGGGTCACCGGCACGGTGGGCTTGCTCCTCTTGGAAGGAGGTCGCCCATCGGACTCTGGAACCTTTGAAGGTTCCAGAGCGGTGTCCGGCCTAGGGCCGGACTTGGAGCCCCGGGGGTTTTATCCCCTTTACTCCTGGAGTCCGGGAGGTCGCCTTGCGGCGCCTCCAGGACCACCTCCTCCTGGCTTGGAACCTGTTGGGACAACACTTCGGCGTCGTCCGTAGGGCGGGGGGAGGTAGCCGTCGGAAGTGATTCACATCCGACGAGCCCAGTGAACCGCTCGACGACGCGTCGAGCCGGTCTTTGGGTGGGCTGCATAATCATATTCGACATAAGGGAAAGTTGTGCAATAAAGGAATACTATGAATTACTCTGGTATCCGGATACTTACGATTTCGCCAGGGGCTTGGTCCTGAGCGGCCACTCCTCTCCGCCGTCGTCGGCGTCGGTGGAGTAGTCCCGAGGAACGGTTTTCCCCTTCCTGGACCCTTCGGCCTCCCCAGAGGGGGCGGCCTTTCTTTTCGTCTCTCCCCCCGCTGGAGGGGGAGAGGTCTCTTCTTCCTCCTCCTCGTCTTCATGGGAGGAATGCGCCTTGGAGCCGTCGGATGATGAACTCGACACTTCCTGGCGCCGGGCACTTTTTCGAGTCCCCATGGCCTTCTTCGTGGCCTTCATCACCGGCACCACATAGGGTGCCGGAACTAGCAGCTTCGCCAAGCGGGCATCGGCTGGGTCTTCGGGCAAAGGAGCCGGACAGGCGATCTGTCCGGATTTCGCCTGCCAATCCTGTCAAAGGTAAGGGAGCTTAGATCCCGCATAGAGTTAAACTATGAAAAACTAGTACCCTGTAAAAGGTACAAACAACTTACCACGCTAGCGGGACGCTGCGCGTTGAATCCGTGATCCTCGGTAGCGGATGCGGGAGCCTCGACGCCCTTGAAAAGCACCTTCCAGGCATCTTCGTATGTCGTGTCGAAGAGCCTGCTCAGAGTTTGGTGCTGCGCCGGGTTGAACTCCCATAGATTGAACGCCCGTTGTTGACACGGGAGGATCCAGCGGATGACCATAACCTGGACTACGTTGACAAGCTTGAGCTGCTTGTCCACCAGGGTTTGGATGTATGTTTGCAGTCCAGTCACCTCTCCTTTGCTGCCCCACAACAGGCCCGTCTCTTTCCAGGACGTGAGCCGCGTTGGGGATCTGGACCGGAACTCGGGGGCTGCGACCCATTCAGGGTCGCGCGGCTCGGTGATGTAAAACCACCCCAATTGCCACCCCTTCAGGGTCTCCACAAAGGAGCCCTCGAGCCATAAGACGTTGAGCATCTTGCCCACCATGGCGCCTCTGCACTCCGCCTGGTTGCCGTGCACCACCTTCGGCTTGACATTGGAAGTCTTGAGCCATAGGCCGAAATGGGGGCAGATACAGAGGAAAGCCTCGCACACGACGATAAACGCCGAGGTGTTGAGGATGAAGTTCGGGGCCATATCATGGAAATCCAGGCGAAGGAAGTGGGGAAGTGGGGAAAGCCCAGTCCGCGGAGGAAGTGGGGAAGGAACACTACCCTCTCATGGGGCCTTAGGGTGGGGAGGAGCTGCCCCTCTTCGGGAAGCCGGTACGCGATGTTGTTGGACAAGTATCCGGCCTTCCTCAGTTTTTAGATGTGTCCCTCCGTGACGGAGGAGACCATCCACTTGCCTCCCGCTCCGGACATGGCTGGAGAAAGTTCAGGTCGGGAGTGCGGACTTGGGCGCTGGAGCTCGAGTGCGCGAAAATGGATAGGCAAAGGAGGAAGAAGGCGTAGGTGAAAAGGTGGATCCTTATCCCCTTATATGGGTGGACGCAACTGCGTGTCCCCACCAGCCTGGTAAAACTCGCTTATCTCCAAGCGCCGTAATCAATGGCACGGTTGGGTTACCCACGCCCGTATTGATGAGAATCCCGGAATAAGGGGACACAATCTCTGCTTCGACGAGACGTGCCAAGGAAACTGCCTCGCATGACACGCTGAGGTGGGACAATAAGACGATTCGAATAAAGGCTTGGCCATGGTGCGATGTCACACTATGAAATACGTCAGCAGATTAGATTTGTGTAAATATTATTCTCTCTATGGCAATATGTGGAAACTTATTTTGCAGAGCCGGACACTATCTTTGTGTTCAAAATCTTCGATGAAGTACTTGGAGGAGGAACCCACCTTGCAATACCGAAGACAATCTGCGTGCCGGACTCATCGTCATTGAAACCTGGTTCAGGGGCTACTGAGCGAGTCCTGGATTAGGGGGTGTCCCGATGACCGGACTATACCTTCAGCCGGACTCCTGGACTATGAAGATACGAGATTGAAGACTTCGTCCCGTGTCCGGAAGGGACTTTCCTTGGCGTGGAAGGCAAGCTTGGCGATACGGATATATAGATCTCCTACCATTGTAACCGACTTTGTGTAACCCTAACCCTCTCCGGTGTCTATATAAACCGGAGGGTTTTAGTCCGTAGGACAACATACAGAACAACAATCATACCATAGGCTAGCTTCTAGGGTTTAGCCTCTCCGATCTCGTGGTTGATCTACTCTTGTACTAGCCATATCATCAATATTAATCAAGCAGGACGCAGGGTTTTACCTCCATCAAGAGGGCCCGAACCTGGGTAAAACTTTGTGTCCCTTGCCTCCTGTTACCATCCGTCCTAGATGCACAGTTCGGGACCCCCTACCCGAGATCCGCCGGTTTTGACACCGACACCTCCCATGCCATGGAGGCCAAGGACTAGAGGGGAAACCCTTCTCCCATATAGGGAGGAGGTCAAGGAAGAAGAAGACAAAGGGGCCCCCTCTCCCCTTCTCTTCTGATGGCGCCAGAACGCTGCCGTGGCCATCATCATCATCACCGCGATCTACACCAACACCTCCGCCATATTCACCAACATCTCCATCACCTTCCCCCCTCTATCTACAGCGGTCCACTCTCCCGCAACTGTCATACCCTCTAGTTGAACATGGTGCTTTATGCTTAATATTATTATCCAATGATGTGTTGCCATCCTATGATGTATGAGTAGATTTTCGTTGTTCTCTCGGTGGTTGATGAATTGCTATGATTGATTTAATTTGCTTGTGGTTATGTTGTTGTCCTTTGGTGCCCATCATATGAGTGCGCGCGTGGATCACACCCTAGGGTTAGTTGTATGTTGATAGGACGATGTATTGGAGGGCAAGAGTGACAGAAACTTCAGCCTAGCATAGAAATTGATGCATACAGGATTGAAGGGCGACATGCTATGGTTGGGTTTTACCTTAATGAACGTTAGTATTTGCGGACGCTTGCTAATAGTTCCAATCATAAGTGCATAGAATTCCAAGTCAGGGATGACATGCTAGCAGTGGCCTTTCCCACATAATACTTGCTATCGGTCTAGTAAAGTAGTCAATTGCTTAGGGGCAATTTCGCAACTCCTACCACCACTTTTCCACACTCGCTATATTTACTTTATTGCTTCTTTACTTACAACAGCCCTTAGCTTTTATTTACTTGCTCTTTATTATCTTGCAAACCTATCCAACAGCACCTACAAAGTACTTATAGTTTCATACTTGTTCTAGGTAAAGCGAACGTCAAGAGTGCGTAGAGTTGTATCGGTGGTAGATAGAACTTGAGGGAATATTTGTCCTGCCTTTAGCTCCTCGTTGGGTTCGACACTCTTACATATCGAAAACTATTGTGATCCCCTGTACTTGTGGGTTATCACATGGCATATTAATTCCAAAAAATTAAAAATGATCAGAAAAACATGAAACCTTGCTTGATGTAATGTCATGCCACCAAGATGATGTGGTAAAAATCGTCCTGTTTGACAAAAGTTTGGACACACACCCCTCACAATCCGGAGCTACTCACTAGAAGGCCCATGGTTCCGAGAGGAACAATGCATGTCTGATGACTAATGGGAGATAGCATCCTCTTACGGCCTTCAATTTTTTTCTACATTTAACGTGCACTAATACAACTGTCATGTGAAAATTTGGAAAATTTCAGGGCTCATTTGACCTTCTAAAGACAATGTAGTGATTTTCTAGCCAGTTAATGACCGTAATTCAAATTTGAACTACATCTACATGCAACAGCTAACCATAACGGTTTGAAAAATCATATCTGTGTACTTGTGTGCGAGTTATTCCATGTGCAGTAAATTAGAAGGAATTTTCAAACATATTGGTCTCACGGCATGGGCGCATGCATGGAGTGCCATGGAATTTAATTCCAAAAAATTAAAAAATGATCAGAAAATCATGAAACCTTGCTTGATGTAATGTCATGCCACTAAGATGATGTGTTAAAAATTGGCATGTTTGACGAAAGTTTGGACATATCCCCCTCTCAAACCGGAGCAACTCACTAGAAGCCTCATAGTTCTGAGAGGGAAGAATCTATGTGTGATAACGAATAGGAGATAGCTTCCTCTTATGGCCTTCAATTTTTTTCTACATTTAACATGCACTAATGCAACTGTCATGTGAAAAATTGGAAAATTCCAGGGGTCATTTGACCTTTTAAAGATATTTAAGTGATTTTTAGCCATTTAATGACCATAATTCAAATTTGAACTACATCTACATGCAATGGCAAACCATAACAGTATAAAAAATCATATTTGTGTACTTGTGTGCGAGTTAATTCCATCTGCAGTAATTTAGAAGGTATTTTCAAACATATTAGTCTCACGGCACGGGCACATGCATGGAGTGCCATGTCATTTTAATTCCAAAAAAATAAAAGCTGTTCAGAAAAACATGAAACCTTGCTTAATGTAATGTCATGCCACCAAGTTGATGTGGTAAAAAATTGGCCTGTTTGATGAAACTTTGGACACACACCCCTCACAAACCGGAGCGACTTACTAGAAGGCTCGTGGTTCCGAGAGGGAACAATGCATGTTTGATGAAAAATAGGAGATAACTTCCTCTTACGGCCTTCAAAATTTTGATTGTTTAACGTGCACTACTACAGCTGTCATGTGAAAGTTTGGAAAATTCTAGGGGTCATTTGACCTTCTAAACACATTTAACTGATTTTCAAGCCATTTAATGACCATAATTCAAATTGGAACTACATCTACATGCAACGGCTAACCATAACGGTTTGAAAACTCATATTTTTGTGTACTTGTGTGCAAGTTAAAAAACATCAGACGATGTAAATATCTAGTGTTCAAAAAAGAAAATGTAAAGATCTGGCAAGACAACCGCCCCCCACACGATTGGCACTATCTCGCGGCTCGAGGTTTGTTAGGTGATTGGCGGGGGTCATTAATCAGACATGGTTCTGTATTGGAAACCGTCAGCAATTATGTTCACAGACGGATTTTGTTGCGGGAATCATGTGTAATTCAAACTAAGTACTCGTAAATTCAGGCAACCGGCGTGTTAACTGTTTCCGTCGATCTGGATTCCGGCTGCCAATAAATACTACCTTCCTAACATCGTCCCGCCTGCATTCTCATATACATCCTCCCCTCGCTCGCCCTCTCTCTCTCTCAAATATCTGCCATGGCGCCGCTAGTCTTCCCATGCGCCGACGAGGAGTCGCCGCCCCCATGGACGCTCACTCGAATAGCAGCGACGAGGTCCCCTACGCGGCGCCGGACGAGGTTGCGCCGGACCCCTAACTTTGGATTAGTTTTGGGGCCAGTACAGTCTTTGTCTTTGGAAGTCGCTGCCGCCGGGTGAGAAAGCCAGGCAAGTGGCGTTTCAGAAGGAGATGGCGGAGGAGGAAGCCAGGTATCAGGCGGCATGTGAAGCCTGTGATGCCGCCTGGAAAAAGGAAGCGGCGGAGCTTTGGGGGTGGGAACGTTGTCGTGTGGAGGAGTGTAAGAAGACGGGTACTTCGCGAGGAATGTCAAAGGTGCTGGGCACCTCATCACTACGTGGAGGTGGGCCAATAAGCTCCACCGTGCCATCGACGAGGAGCTCCGGTGGGCACCCAACAAAATGGCAAGCTCGTTCGCGCTTGTCCGCCAGCATGATGCAGATTGGTATGTCAAGCACTCCGAGGTGGAGGAGGCGGAGTACTACCTCTGCATTGGGAAGACACCGTGCACTAGGGAGCTGCTGGTGAGGGGCTGCCGGAATACTAGCCACAGGAGGGATTATTAGTTTTAGGATTGTTCGTGTTCAATTTTATGCATTGTACCTAGGATTTAAGTATCATCACGTACATGTGATGACATTATATATATATATATATATATATATATATTCTGTGATGAACTAATGAACAATTAATATATATACATATACATATATATATATATATATTATGAATTCCATTTTCTATCTGTTTTTGTATACTAATTTGAATCTAGCTATTATCATCCACTTATACAGAATGGAAAGCGTATACACACACATTGAAACCGAACATATAAGAACTGAAAACAATGTACACATTTTGAAACAGAGCAATAAACAGAGCAATACTATGATTGCTGTGAATAAATAGCTATCCATGTCGAAATGACTCAAAAAAATAAAACACATCCATGAGACCATGACCAGCAGCCCTTGCCTACGGTAGCTCTTGGCTCTGCCTGAACTCGTGCACGCATTCGTCCAAGCGGTCGACACGCTCGCGGTACATCTGGAGCGAGATCTCGAGCTCCAAGTTGGCTATTTCATCGGAGATCACCAGCTCGAGGATGCGATGTCCATGTTCCTCTACTTTGACCAGGTGGACACCTGGCCCAAGGAGGCGATCGATCCTACCAACCAGCGCATTGGCATTGAGCGCGCCGCGGACAAGGCGAACGGCGTGACCCATGTGAACAGTGCAGCGGGCGTCCGGTGCAAGTACAGCGCGGCCGACCTCTAGTGCAAGTATGGCGCAGAGGGCCTCTACCCACTCCTCGCGAGGAATGGGGGTACTGATGGGACGTGTACACAGCTGCGACGCCCTATTGACAACAAGCAAGCGCCGATGGATCTGCTCTTGCTATGCGGCAAGCTGCGCCTCTCACTCTGCGGCACTCCAACGGTCTCGTCGTGCAGCGAGCCAGAGCCTATCGGTGCGGACGCGCCTAGCTTGCTCTGCGGCGTTCCATCAATCATGTTGTGCAGCGAGCTGTAAGCTGTAGGCGCTGACATGCCTATCTTGATCCGCGGCGCTGAAGCGCCATGCGCCAAGGGTCTACTCAACCCTGGCAATGACGCGCATCATGACATCGTCCATCGCTTTGCCGGGGAGCGCCTCGGCCTCGACGGGCCGTGGCGCCTGCTCGTTTTCCTCGTCAATGAGGTTGATGGCAGAGGTGGCACTTTGGTGGGTTGGCATGCTTGGAAAAGGTGTATGTGCTACAGGTTGCGCTTGTTGCCTCCGTGCGTTGTGCGCCACCTAGGTTTATGCGCAATGTTGTTGGGTGGCGGGAAACCGGTAAGGAAATGGCGGGAAACGGTGGCATGTTCATAATATGCCATGAATTAATGGAAACTTAGCATAGAAGGAACATTGAGCTAGCACAAGAAGTAGATGATAATCAGATGATCGTTTATTCTAGTTAATTATGCATGTAATAGTTTACTTTGCTGTGTGGAAATGTCATGTGTGTATTATCCACCTATGTAATTGGATGTTTGCCGCCTATTACATACATCTTTTCTATGTGAAACGTTTTTGTTCTCTTGGCTCAACACAAACAGTTTATAGGAATGAACTGTAGGCCCTCTATTCCACACACCTTGATCAGGTTGAACTATTTCTATTGCGTTGCCTAATCGGAAACAGTACATCCGAGTGAACCGTATGCCGTATATCGCACACACCTTGAACTGGCTGACCATTTATTTTTTGTTGCCTAATCACAAACAATTCATCCGAGTGAACTGTATGTTGTATATCCCACACACCTTCATCCGGTTGCCTATTTCTTTTGTTCCTCCTCATCGCAAATAGTTCATTGAACTGAATCGTATGCCCTGCATAGCACACGCAACTAAAATCTGAATCATGTTTGATGCATCCATGATCGCAAACGTTTTGCACCGTTTTTAATGGTTATTTTACACCACCGTTTGCGATTATTGCATCGCTCACAGTTTCGTCAAAGGGTCTCTGATCATAGTGTCGCGTTAGCAGCATCCTGCTGTAGTGTATATACATATGTATGTGCTCCATATTGGAATCTCTACAAAAACATATATTTAGGAAATGAGGTAGTACAATACACTAAATCGTAGGTGGCATGTAGGAATTCTAGTGCACCACATTAGGCTCCCTTAGAGTGCCTGCTAGTCCAGCACACAGACTCATCGCTAGTTCATGCTACACACACAATCGTTAATCGGTGGTTTAAATATGCGCAAGGGATATGCAATGTATTATCACGTAGAGATATATGAAATTAGTCGTTTTATCTTGCAGGGTTATGCAATGAAAAAGTACAAGATGTATGTGGCAATTTCATGGACCATCACAAAAAATGGAGAGGTAGCGAGCAGCCTATATAGTGTGCTATGGTTGGTCACTCTGGTCAAGTTCTTTTGCAGGATTCTCCCAGAATCTGCCCCTCTCTAGCTTCTCCTAGAATCTTTGACCCCTTTTTGTTTTACAATCCTAAATAACTAAACCCTAACTATATATGATTGTAAAACAAATGGGGCTCAAAGATTCTGGGAGAATCTGGATAGGGGTCAGATTCTGGGAGAATCTGGCAAAAGAACCGGGCCTCCATTGCAATCATTGTGAGAAGTTATTTGTATGTCAGTTCTATTGGCCAAGTGTCTTAGGGATAGTTATTTCGAGTTATCCTAAGAAATAAGCACCTTTGAATATAAGCTCCAGATAATAATCCAACCCATTCTTTTCATTGCCTGCCTTTTCAGCTTATTTGTAGTATGATGAGTGAAAAGTCTAGATTACATTATATTTTGTCATTTTGCTACCCATATGAAAATTAATTTGACTTGCAAACATCAGAAATTGAACCCAGTGTAGTATTTAATATGATAGTAAAACATACATCTATATTTGTTCGAAATGCAAATACAAAGATACCATCTACTTCGCACAATCTACTTTGGTCAATGTCTTCCACAGAGACCCCATTGCCTAATTTAAATGAAGAACACATGACCTAAATTTAAATGAACAACAATTATTTATCAAAATTTGATGCCCAAGTGGCTGGTTATTATCATATAGTAGCACCACCTGAAAGCATCATATAGCAGAAGCAGCTCATAGCAACTCATCATATAGCAGTAGCAGCTAGCAATTCATCATATACCAGTAGCAGTAGCTCATAGCAATTCATCATATAGCAGCAGCAACTCATAGCAATTCATCATATAGCAGCAGCTCATAGCAATTCATCATATAGCAGCAGGAGCAGCTAATAGGAATGCATCATATAGCAGCAGTAGAAGAAGCTCATAGAAATTCATTATATAGCGGATCGGAATGAAAATTTGGTAGAAATCAGAGGAGATCCTCACCATGTTGAATGAGCTCATCCTTCAACAGCACCTCAAGGCCACGGCCTGGGAGGAGGGAGGAGGAATGAGGTGCCTTCTGCCGGAGTGGGGCATCGGCCGTAGTTGTGTGGCGCCCGCTGGAGTAGTGTGTTGAACGGACCACAATGGAGCAGCTGCTGGAGACCATGAGAATTAGGGGCTGCACCAGATGGAGGAGCAGCCGGGGAGATTTGGCCCTACCCACCGACAATGTAGCCTAGCTAGACAAAGCATCGTCGAGGACTAGGCCAGATGGGACAAGTGGCGATGGCTCACTGGAGGAACCCTAGCACTGCAGCCAGTGGATTGTGGCAGAGGGAAAGGGGATAGGATATGCAAGTGGGCAGGGCAATGAACGCTTGTGTGTTTGTTTTTACTTGAGGGTCAGGTGTGACGCGGGCATGAGTAGTGGCATTTTGAGTGTAATATGGGCAAACAACAAAGTCATTTCACTATTCCCCTTCCCGTCAATTTTTCGTAGCTTCTAGCTGAAACACCCCCCTCCAAAGCAAAATAAGTTAAGCCCAAGCACATAACTCAAAAAAATGACTTCTTTACATCTTTTATGGCTTATTTTGACAATAAGATCATAAAAGGTGGAATAGAAGTGGCCCTTAACCTGCAATTCAATTGTGCATGCACTGATGAATCACTCCTGCCTACTATAGTGTACATTTAGGCATCATAAATGGCATAACCTAATACATCTGCATTTAATTATAGAATCTGAAATATGCAATGTTTATGTTAGTTCATACATTGCACATGATGTTTAAATGCCCCTTAAATCTGGTCAGTCAAGTGACGGTCTTTAAGCCTCCTTCTATGCTTCTGTTCTTGATATGTAAGATTTGCTCACACATCTGTTCAATTGCTTGTTTGTATCAGCCAACCATACTAGGACTGTTTGCTTTGATTACTAGTTGTTCTTGACCTAACAGAGCTTGTCAACGATTCAAACACTAAGGGTTGCTGTAGTGGGGGCTTGTATAACTCATAGGTGACATAAAGGTTTGGCTGTACACTAAAGTAGGCTCTCCAAGAGAACCTGGAGATGCAGTTCGATGGTATGCCTAGTTTTTACATAGTGTACACATAGTAAATGCTCATTTCATTGTGTGCAAGAGATGTGGCATGTTTCATTATGTGGTGTTGTTTTGTCATAAACTCATCCTTTTGTGTTGTTCACAGACTAGAAAGTATGCATATTTATCTTCCAAGGAGACCAGTAACTAGTTTGTGTCACCTTGTAGAGGGGCTACAATGAAGATAAGATTGAGCATTTCCAAGTACAAGTTGTTAGGAAGGAGCCTTGCAAGAGAAGGAGGAGCAGTGCTGAGCCTATTCAACCAGTTATGGTAAGTCATTGTATTACAATTACAAAGACATCCTACTTGTCTGACATTGTGCTTGGATAGGGTTCTTCACCTGTAACCCTGTCATTGGGCCATTGATTAAAACCCCCTCCGCTCACTAGTATATGATGTTCTAACTTTTTTTGTAAATCAGATGTATGTAAACACATTTTAATGTGTCTGCTCACTCATTACGGATGTAGTCTACGTTTAAATATCTGAAACATCTTATAGTAGTGAACAATGTCAAACTGCGTCCTACCATGGTAGAGTTTTCGATGTCATAAATGTCATAACCAAATGCATATTCACATCATTAGCCTCCCTATCATTACTAGGATATTGATTACATACTTGTCGAGTAATTCATAGGGGGCAAAAAATATTACATTACTTGTTCCTTTATATAGTAAATGTAGCTAGGCCATGGATGTTATTGAGGCGTGCGTGTATGCATGATGCCAACTCAACAGTTCAATTGCTTGTTTGTTTCAGGCATAGTTAAACTGATCTTTTCAGTTGCTTTATTTGTCCTTGGTTAATGAGATGCTCAAACAATGATGCCTGATCATGGGTTCTTGTATAACTATTACTTGACATAATTAAAGGCCTTACCATTTAATTACTCCGGCGAAGTATGCCTGGAGCTTTGAAATCTATTAACCAACTATTACTGCGTGAGGCTCACAATCTAGTTTATAGTAGGCTAATGATTATATAGTTTTGCTTGTTGTAGTAGGTTTGTATGAATCCCTCTGTTGTTCATTATGCTCCCTGAGACTTTAATTGAGCTACAGAATGGCCAACTGCTTGCTTACTTATACGCAACATGTGGTCTAAATTTGTAAGATGTCTGTGTTTTGGATTTGGCCCCAACATCATGCTCCTCTGGTGAGCTAAGTGAGATTTCTGTATGCGGGCTGCATATACTACCATTTTTATAATTTTTAAAATATCACCTGCTTATGCTTCATGATGTGTAACATTATTGTTAGTCCTGTTTTGCCATGTACAAAATAGTATGTTTTGCTCGCTTCACTGTTGTAACTATATTTTTGCCCTGTCATATGTACTTAGAAAAACATTTCAGGATGAAGTGACATCAACACAAAGATCTGCGAGCAGTGCATCATGGCTGTTACCAAATGATTGTGGATTGGAATTTGAATGTGTTGATGTTCACGAGCATCAATTAGAGGTGGAAAGACAACATGTACATGATTCTCAACATGCAATCAACAAGTTGAGACTGGGCTTGCAGGTATTAGATGAAGGAGTCAAAAAATGAAATGAGACACTGAGGTAACCATGAAGGAATTTGAAATTTTGCGGACTGAAATTTGTGCTATCTGAATCTAGCCATTCTTATTTTTTGAAGAGATTATAGTGCAAATGGTAAGTTCTGTTGATGCGTGTCAATGATGTATGAGGTTTATTTGCCGAGTGTATGTAATTTGCTATTTGTGTACGCTTTATTATCACTGGTGCTGAACTATAATGCCCAGTGGGTATAATCGTCTGTAATTTCTTTATTGTATAATGTAGGATTATTCTACGTTTCTATGCCTTTGTCTCTTTATTGTATAGTGTATGTTTTTAGAGGCGATAGTACATAGTACGATAATTCTTTGAATATGCTATATCGTTGAAACGGGGGCAACACGACCAAACATTACCTGGACACCATCTGAACGAACAAACATGTGTAGTCAAAGCGGGCCTTAATTGGGCTGGTCAAATTAATATTAGTGGATACCAAATGATGTGGCCCGCCATAACAATGGCTCTTAGCAGGCCATTAACTGGCCGAAAGCTCAATAGGGCCGTATAAATGGAAATGGCATGCGGGCCTCTAGCAGGCCGAAATAAATGTCAATTTTATCTCGATCCTATTACTTTACGGGCCAGTAAGAGGCCAAAAGTGTTTTGGGCCAGAGGAGGCCCAATTTGCAAACTAGGCTTTTAACATGCCGAAAGTCACGTCGTGCTAAAATTGTGCCCTGGGGAACGTGGGCTGCTAATGGACCCAAAATTAAGTTGCACAGTCAAAGGCCCAACTGTTGTGTGGGCCGTTAACAGGATGAAAGACAAAATGGGCTAGGAATTGGCCCATTTACCGAATGGGCCGAAGAAAGGCCTAAATTCACAACGATCTAGAAGTTGGCCGAACTGTAGAATGGGCCGAGAAGAGGCTAAAAGACGTTCCGGACCGTTAACGGGCTAGAACTAACAATGGGCTACTAACAAGCCGAAAGAAGCTCAGGCCGTAATTGGGCCCAAAGACGTACCAGGCCGTTAATGCGGTGGAACTGATGATGGGCTGGAAATTGTCAAATCTAGAATGGGCCTTTGATCGGCTGATTCTATGGAACATGTATGACCCGTGCTTGTTAATGGGCCTGAATCAAGCAGGTCGCTAATGGGCCGGCCCGCTTATGTTGACAGGCCCGACCTTTTAACCTAAACAGGGCACTATTGGGCCGAGCCACGTGTCAATGTACCATAGGCTCATACAGTCCACTTGCTTGATGACACATGTCCCAACACGGAGCTGACACGTGGATACTAAGGTGAATCAGAATTTTACACGTGGAAAATCCCCATTGGTTCGGGTGGTTAACGGGTTATCGGATCCAAACCAGAACCCGATAGCTTAACGGCGACCCGTTACGGTGGATTCCACGTGTCGGTCACCCTTGACGAAAGCACTTCTATGACACGCGATTTATCGTGATGGAAGTGGACACTTTCATGATGATAATTTTGGTAATGTCATGGAACACTTCTACGACCACACAGGTGTGACTATCTTGATTCGGTCATAAAATCGTCATGGGTGTACATGCATGATAGAAAACATGACCTACTGTGACAAACACGTATCATCACGGAAGTGGTTTTTTTTGTAGTGATCGAGCATGGATTGATTATTACGAGAAAGGTGAGCATAAAAATTCTGAATAATAATTTCTCTTGAGAGCACATGATTGGGGCTTCAATATAACATTGACTTAAGCCTCCCCCAAGAATGAGAGATAATTTCTCCTTCATGAGGCCAAAAATTATATATATAATTGTGATCACGATGAACCAGATGCATAGGATAAAACTTATGATGAAATTCCAATTTCAATCGGTTGTAGTTCCAAGATCCAATATCAACACATAGCCTATAACATGTCAATGCCTTTCCATTCAAGGATAAAGGGAAGACCTTCTTCTTGACATCATCCTTGGGCAAACCTGCAAGCTTAAATAATCCACAAACTTCATCCACATAGATTAGATGCATATCAGGATGTAGTGTTCCATTTCCTACATAAGGATTAGCTAGCAGTTTCACAACCATACCCGAAGCAATCTCATAGTAAATAGTTTCAGTAGGTGCAGTAGGTTGTGGAGCCACTCTTTGCTCTTCTGGTCGAGGTGAAGATACCTCGAACAAGCCCCTCAAAGGATTATTTTCCATAGCGATAAGTGATAGTAAATTTCAGCACATTATATAAATGTTTCCTTAGTAAATTCCACTTACCAAAGGCGCTTCACTCCCCGGCAACAGTGCCACAAAAGAGTCTTGATGACCCACAAGTGTAGGGGATCTATAGTAGTCCTTTCGATAAGTAAGAGTGTTGAACCCAATGATTATCAGAAGGAAATGACAAGCGGTTTTCAGCATGGTGTTCTCTGCAAGCACTGAAATTATCGGCACAGATAGTTGTGTGATAAGATAATTTGAAACGGGTAAGAAGTAACAAAAGTAAGTAAGGTGTAGCATGGTGGCCCAATCCTTTTTGTAGCAAAGGACAATTCTAGATGAAATCTTATATAATGCAAAGTGCTCATATGATTCACGTTCATTACATTGATAACTTGATATGTGGGTGGACCGGTGTTTGGGTGCTGCCCTTCCTTGGACAAGCCTCCCACTTATGATTAACCCCTCTCGCAAGCATCTGAAACTACGAAAGAAGAATTAAGATAAATCTAACCATAGCATGAAACATATGGATCCAAATCAGCCCTTACGAAGCAACACGTAAACTAGGGTTTAAGATTCTGTCACTCTAGCAACCCATCATCTACTTATTACTTCCCAATGCCTTACCCTAGGCCCAAATCATGGTGAAGTGTCATGTAGTCGATGTTCACATAACCCCACTAGAGGAGAGACAACATACATCTCATCAAAATATTGAATGAATCCCAAATTCACATGATTACTTATAACAAGACTTCTCCCATGTCCTCAGGAACAAACGTAACTACTCACAAAGCATATTAATGTTTATAATCAGAGGGGTATTGAATAGCATTAATGATATGAACATATGATCTTCCACCAAATAAATTCTCGGTGAAGTTTTAGGACTTTTGGAGTTGTGCAGAATAGGTCTCTAACATTTTCTCCATTTCTAGTCCATAATTCGACATGCCGGCATTCTCTCTCTTCATATAAACCTTGTATAATAAGAGAGAAAAGGCATAAGTTTGTGATATAATGTGTACTAAAAGCCCATAATGCGATAAATATCAATATAAAAGCATGATGCAAAATGGACGTATCACTCCCTAGGTTTGAAGACTCTTGTTGTGTCGGGGGTTGTGGGAGGTTCTATAGGGCTGAACGGATTTTTGGGTTTCGAAAAGGTATTGCCTATGTTTTTTTTGCATTTGCCACTAGTTTTAGTAGTTTCTCTTTCAATCTTTTATTGCCTTTTGCTATTTCCTGTAATATTATTATTATTAGTTCACATTTAAATTCATTAATATTTAAGAAAACTATGAACATTCTTTGCAAATTCAAGAACATTTTCAAAGTGAAGCATTTTTAAAGACGCCAACATTATTTGAAATCTATGAATAATGTTTAGATTCGCGGACTTTTTAAAAAGTTCCTAGTCCATCTGATCCATAATAAGTGTCACAGTTTTGAACTAACATTGAACTAACCTTAGTACAAAACTACGACAATTATATTGGAGCTGAGGGACTATTTGATGCGAAGGATCCTATGGACATCACCATATCAAGAGTCCATTTGGCAAGTGGCAGAAGCGACATCTACTTCACATACATAAAGGTGAATCATATCCTTTACACGTGTTCACTTGACCCCTTCGTGGATGGTATCCTACTTGACATTCTTCGCATGTGCATGCATAGGTATTTCCAGAGCTTCACGGACAACCACGAGGAGAGCAAGCACCAAGGAATGTCTACACCATCCACGACGGAAGCTTGGAAGCGAGTACAGAAGAAGACGGAGTTGCGGCGTCTACAATGGACGGACGACCATAAGACACTAGACATCCGACACTCTACAGCGCCTAGACGACCAAGCACCACCGTCCGTCCGACGTGCCCATGCCTTGTCGACCAGAAGGACAACAACTGCCAAGTCTATAGTGGTTGGATGACCAACATCCTTCGGACATCTGACAAGTCCCAGCCTCCGAACGTCCGACGCCCACAGGAAATCTGGTGCCACCTGTCCAGAGCCAAAACATCGGAAGTCGGACCCCCGCGAGCCACCAGACGTTCGGCACCTGCGCGTGCCCAGCCGGGCTAGAGGCGTGATGACCCAAAAGTATAGGGTATCAATTGTAGTTCTTTCGATAAATAAGAGTGTCAAACCCAACGAGGACCTGAAGGAAATGACAAGTGGTTTTTGGCAAGGTAATTTCTGCAAGCACTAAAAAAGTCGGTAACAACCAAATAGGTAGTTTGATAGAAAGATAACTTGTAACAAGTAACAATAGTAACAATAATTGCAGCAAGGTATCCCAATCATTTTGATGGCAAAGGACAGGCCGAAACAGTCTCAGATAATAAGCAAAGCGTTCTTGAGGGCACACGGGAATTTTATCTACTCACTTTCATCATGTTGGTTTGATTTGCGTTCGCTACTTTGATAATTTGATATGAGGGTGGACCTGTGCTTGGGTGTTGTTCTTACTGGAAGAAGCCTCCCACTTATGATTAAACCCCTCGCAAGCATCCGCAACTATGAGAAAATTATTAAGATAAAATCTAACCATAACATTAAACATATTGTTCCAAATTAACCCCTTACGAAATAGCGCATAAACTAGGGTTTAAGTTTCTGCCACTCTAGCAACCCCTCATCTAATAACTACTCCATGATGCATTCCCTTAGGACCAAAGATGGCGAAGTGTCATCTAGTCGATGTTCACATAACACCACTAAGGGAATCACAACATACATATCATCAAAATATCGAACGAATATCAACTTCACATGATTACTTGCAACATGACTTCTCCCGTGGCCTCAAGAACAAAGGCATCTACTCACAAATAATATTCAAAATCAAGGTCAGAGGGATATTAAATATCATAATGGATCTGAACATATAATCTTCCATTAAATAAACCATCTAGCATCAACTACAAGATCTAATCAACACTACTAGCCACCCACATGTACCAATCTGAGGTTCCAGTACAAAGATTGAACACAAGAGATGAACTACGGTTTGAGATGATATGGTGTTGTTGAAGATGTTGATGAAGATTGGTCTCCCAAATATGAGAGGGTTGTTGGTGATGACGATGGCTTCGATTTGCCCCTCCGGGAGGGAAGTTCCCCCGGCGGAATCGCTTCGCCGGAGGGCAAAAGTGCTCCTGCCCAAGTTCTGCCTCGAGACGGCAGTGATCCGTCCCGAGAGACCTCTCCTTATTTTTTCTAGGTCAAAAGACCCTATATACCATAAGATGGGCACCGGAGGTGGGCCAGGGTGCCCAACACCCACCAGCGCGCGCCTGGGGAGCCTGGCGCGCCCTGGTGTCTTGTTGGCACCTGGCTGCCCCCCTCTGGTAGTTCCTTTCTCCAATATTTATTATATATTCCAAAATAATTCTCCGTAAAATTTTAGCTCATTTGTTAATGTGCAGAATAGGTATGTGTGACATAACATTTCCAGGTCCAGAATTCTAGCTGCCCGTATTCTCCCTCTTGGTGTAAACCTTGCATATTATGAGAGAAACGACATTGGAATTACTCCACAAAGTGTTATGAAACATAAAAACATTATAAATAACAGTATGAAAGCATGATGCAGAATGGACGTATCAACTCTTCCAAGTTTAGACCTCGCCTGTCCTCAAGCGAAAGCTGATTGAGAATCATGTCCACATGTGTAGAGAGAGAGGGGTGCTGAAAAAACAAAATATGGACATAGTAGCATCATGCATATTATTATAACAGCAACAAACTTTATCCTAAAACTTTATTATAAAACTTTATCATATAACTTCTCATGAACAAGTAACAATTCATCACAACATCAAAGTAGAAAGCATAAACTTCATTGAAAACGAACAAACTATGTTCTCAGTCAACTTGGCAACTACAATTCATCATATTTTCAGCAAGGGTCTCGTATCGGAGCCTTTTGGCAAGTCCACCTACTCAACCATCATTTAATATTCTGTGATTGCTAACACTCACAACATTTATATGAGCAAAAAGTTTCAACCGGACATATAGAAATATATGGGTTTATGGTTTCGCCTCCCAACTCATTCACCTCAAGGGTAATGTCAACAATAATACACTACTAGGGAAAAGATTATACACAATGACTTATCAGTAGCGCCAGTTAAAACACGACACTACTTCTATCTAACAGTAGCGGCCTGAAAAAGCACTCTACTGCTACATAAATAGCAGTAGCGCATCCTTCAGAAAAAGTGCTACTACTATAACTGTTACACCGTTGCCGCTAGGCTTTTATAGTAGTAGCACCCTTCTAAGGACTGCGCTACTGCTAACAAAATAGTAGCAGCGCATTTTAAGGCGACACTCCTACAACTAAGAAAAGGAAAAGAAAAAAGGAAAGAAAAAATAAAAGGAAAATTAAAGAAAAAGAAAAAATGTAAGCAATAGTAGCAGCCCGTTTTCACGGAAGTGCTATAGCTACTTTAGCTATAGCGCGTTTTCACGAACAAGCGCTATAGCTAACTTATCTATAGCAGTAGTGCGTTTCGTCAGAAAGTGCTATAGCTTAGTAGCTATAGCGCTTGTTGGGAAAAGTGCTACTACTCAGTTTGACTTGCCCCTGCGCAGGCATTCTTCCTTTCCCCAATTCCCCATTCTTCTCGCGTCTCCCTACCTCTCCCTCGCTGCCCCTACTCCATCGCTGCCCCTGCTCTGTCGCCGTCACCGAAGCCGCCACCGAAGCCGCGCGCCATCGCCGCCACCGGAGCTGCATGCCCTTGACGCCCCCGGAGTCACCCTGGTCCGCTCCTCGCCGCCCCTGCCTCCCTTGCCGTCATCAGAACCGCCGTAGACGCCACTGGAGCCACCCTCAACGCCCGCCGGGCCACCGTCTCCCCCGAGCACCTGCCTGTAACCATTCCCCCGAGCACCCTCTCTATGAGCCCCCACCCCTCCTCTCTAGGTTAATTTACTTACTTGAATTTAGATATGAACCCTAGGAATTAGCTAGGTTAAGTAGGTTAACTAGGTAGGTTAAGTAACTAAGTGAACCTGCTAGGTTAATTTGGTTCATTGGGTTAACTAGTTAGGGAAACTACTTTAGGTAGCACTACAAAAAAAAGACACATCCATGACATTTTGGGCCGAACGAACTTTTTTCTGTTGTGCTTATAACACTTCTATGATGGTAATTCTGACAAAACCCGGTATCATCATAGATGTGGTGGGCTCCTTCTTCTATGACAAAAAATCATGACCGATAATGGGCTTTTTGTCATGGGCGGGGCGGAGACGCAGCAGCATGACATTCTTTGGGCCTTCCATGATGGAAAAAACCGTGGCAGAAGCGAGGTCGAGGAAAATATCGGAGAGTTCCCGGTTACAGTGGGTGGTTAGGGCCGAGCGGTGCATGTTTCCTCGTACATGTACGCGCGTGGGTGCGAGGCGTTGGGCTCTAACTAAACCCGAGCGAGGCGTTCGCCTACTGAACCCGAGCGATTGCACCGCTGATTACACGTTACTGAACCCGAGCAATCGATCGATCTAGCTATTAACTGAAGCCAGTCGAACCTGCTGCCTCTTGATGAACAGTGAGCGTTGTTGGGGGTTGGATGAACAGTTCCTAGTGGGGGTTGGCTGAACAGGACCCCATGGTAGTAGAGGCCATTGCCGCTGGATGAATAGGACCCCGATCGAGCCGGTTGGGGGTGGATGAACAGGACCCCATGGAGGGCTGGATGAACAACCGCTGGTGGAGGGCTGGTTGAACAGTAGCCGGTGGAGGTCTGGATGAACAGTAGCCCATGGAGAGGTGGTTGAACAGGGCCCCATGGAGAGGGCTAGTTGAACAGCAGCCGGTGGAGGCTGGACGAACATGAGACCGTGGATGAACAATAGCTATTGGAGGTAGGAGGGAGACGTCGTGGATGAACAGTCACAGGTGGAGGCTGGAGGAAGTTGACGATGGATGAACAGTAACCCATGGAGGTTGGGGCGAGGAAATAGACAATGGATGAACAGTAGCTCGTGGAGTCCCGTTTTGCGGTACGCCACACACCTCCCGATGAACAGGAACCCCGTTTCAACCGTAGTGCTCCAAGATATGTCCGTATCCTCCGTTTTGCGGTACGCCACACCCCTCCCGATCAACAGGACCCCGTTTTGACCATAGGAGGTCGAAGAGAAGTCTGTTTCCTCTGTTTTGCGGTACACAACACCCCTCCTGGTGAAAAGGATCCCGTTTCGACCGTACGTGGTCGAACACAAGGCCGTTTCCTCCGTTCTGCGGTTCGCCAGGCCTCATTTCGGCTGTTTCGTCCAAGCCGGTTGGCACCCAATGAACACGACGCATTCCATTGCCTCCCGATGAACATGAGGATGCAGTTTCCTTGTTCCGACCCAACCCGTTGGCTGCCGATGAACAGGATGCCGTCGCTTCCTCTCCATGTACACGAGGCCTGGCCGTACGTATGCGCGAGTAGGCATTCGAGACCCCGCCCATATGTACTTACGTGGTCATATTTAGTTTCTTGCACCATGGCTGTACGTACGTGTACATGATATTGACGGGACTGTGTGACATGCTACGTGCACACATCTATTCCGACACGTGCCCTTCCTTATCGGCCACGGTTCACGTTGCAACCTACAGATAGACCGATCATATGTACGTACACATTCGCAACCAGAATGACAACCTACGTACGCTTCGACCAAGTGGGTCCCGACTGTCAGGGAGGATAAGGAGGCACTTCCTTGCGTGCGAAGATGTAGCTGGTGGGTCCCAGTAGTTAGGGGAAACATTTTTTTTGCAAAATGTACTGGCCTGTCTGTTGGGTCCCTGCTGCCAGGTGGAGGAATCATTATTTTGCGTGTAATAAGGAGGCACTTCATTGATGCGGCCGTGGACCCAGCTGTCAGCCTCTCCACGTATAGTACTCTTCCGATGGAAGTCGTTCCTTGACCAAATTGACCACGCCGTGCCGAGAGTACCAAGGCGGTGGATGACAGTGAGGCCTAGGAAGGGGACGACACGGAGCCGGGGAAGACGCGGCAGTGGATGCCCATGCAGAGAGCAGTACAAGGGTTTACTGGTTTGGCTACGGTGTGAGGCTGTTGTCGCCGTAGAATAACAGGGGATGTGGGTGAGTAGAGGGATGGCCTGGTCAGCGGTGGGAGTAGTAGGGCGGTGAGGCCTCCGTGGCAGCATAGCCGGCCACGGGAGGCAGGAGCAGGAGGCACAACCAGTGCTGGTTTGGGTGGCTGGAGCAAGAAGACCAGAGGTTGAAGAAGCACTGCGGCCGTTGGATGGACATCATACGGTCATTGGAGCTAGAATCATTCATATTGACTAAGTTGACAAATCCCTCCATCCATGTCAACTTAGTAGGCCCACAAGCCAGCCTCCCACTATGGTGGGTCCCAGCTAGCAGGGGGAGTATTCATTTTTTGTTCGTAATAAGGAGGCACTTCCTTTCATGCGAAGATATAGCTGGTGGGTCCGAGCTGACACCGGGGGGACATTTTTTCGTGAAATACAGAAGCCCTTCCGGTGGGTCCCAGCTGTCTGGTGGAGGAATCATTATTTTGCACGTAATAAGTAGGCATTTCCTTGTGTGCGGCCATGGACCCAGCTGTCAGCCTCTCCACATACAGTCCACTTCCGATGGATGTCGTATTGACCACGTTGACACACTGCGCCGAGAGCACCAGGGCGGTGGACGATGGCGAGGCATAGGAAGGGAACGACACAGAGCTGGGAAAGACTCGGAAGTGGTTGCCCACGTGATGGGGAATACGAGGGTTTACTCATTCGGCTGCCATCGCCAGAAAATAACAAGAGGTGTGGGTGAGTAGAAGAATGGCCTGGCCAGCGATGGAGTAGGGTGGGGCGGTGCGGCCTATGCGGCAGCACAGCCAGCCTGGGCTAGACGGGCCAAAGCTCCCGCACAACCCAATTGATACCCTTCTCCACACAGAACAAAAAACTATGCGCGCTGTTGGGTCCCTACTATCATCCTCACCATGTATAGTCATCTCCTTATTCCTCTCAGTTGTTGACCATGTTGACAACACCGGAGGGCGGAGCCACGGCGAGCTAACCAAGGCAGAGGACGATGGTGAGGCCTCGGATGGGAACAAACAGGAGCTGGGGAAGATGCGCAGAGTTTTAGGGTGCGATGTGGCCACGATGCGTGCGCGGTAGGACAGCCAACCGTGGGAGGCAGGAGTGAAGAGGCAAGCTGAAACACGTTCCATTTGCGTGAGCCATGTGCAGGACTGACCGTGTGTCGGGTGCAATGCGACCGCGACAGGCGTGCTGTCAGTGTACTGCCTTTTTTCCTTTTAAACTTTGTGCTTCGCCCCGTCAAAAAAACTTGGTGCTTCGCATGATCCATCGATACTACTACTAGTAAACCGGTAATCCCGACTAAAACGCCGCGACCGGGTCTTTTCCCGCGCGATATGCTGGGAGGTTGGCTTAGTTTGTTGTTTAGGACGAGTAATGCTACACCTACGTAATCCCAGTTACGTAATTAATGTAATGTGAAACATGTGAGCTGTTGATTGTAGATTTGGGGGAGGGAGGGGCCACCACCATGAAAATTAGGGGAGAGAGAGCGGCAATTTACGTTAACCCTTTCGTAGGTTCCCGTAGATGTAGAAAGATGTGAAATGCGTGAATGTATAGTGGACGTACTATTGAAGTGCCAAAGATAAATTCTGTATGTAGACCTATGTGTTTATTTACTTCTCATGTTAGCTTTGTCCCGGGTCTAACCTTCTAAGCTTATACACACAAAAATGAATCATCATTCCATATACTCCCTCCATCCCAAAATTCTTTTCTTAGGTTTGTTTAAATAAGAATGTATCAAGTCACATTTTAGTATTATACACATCCATATCTAGACGAATCTAAGACAAGAATTTTGGGATGGAGGTAGTATTTTCATACTCATACAATATATCTTACTATTATTGTGAAAGTTCATATACACCGGATGAGATTAATGCAAACACGGGAGATTTTCATTACATTTAAAACTTTTATAGGACAGAAAAGTAAAAGAAAGCCAACCCACAACCTATTCTACGGCGGCGGCCGACGTGCTCCATCTGCGATCTCCATGTATGGGGGCAGGGTTCAAGACCCGTGAACTGAAGGTGCAGTCTCCGGCGAGGAAGGGTAAAACACGGGAGACGGACCGGCCAGTTGGCACACCATGCCCTGCCGCCACCCATGCCCTACTCCTCCTCAAAGCAGTCGCGTCCATGTCTGGCTACGCCGCTATTGCGTCACGAGCGGCGACTTGTGCAAGGGAAGCGACCTAGAGCTTCATCCCTGAAGACAAACTCTCCCGTAGAGCGTTCGCGCTTGCAGTCATGGCGGATGTGGTGCCAGGTAGCAGGACGATGCACTATGGTGTGGAGTTTAGTTGGGCATTGCCGATTTAAGTAGCGCATTCTGGTGAGGCCAAGCATCCGGGTGCATCATTAAGTCGTCATAGTTGGTTCCTCTGGCACCAACCCTCTTAATGACGGCATACGGACGGACGACATGAATGCGGGCACCTGGCGCCGACTAGGAGTGCACCGCGCTTCGGTGTGAGGGACGAGGATTTTTGGTGTGCCAGGAAAGTCAGCAACGGTCATGGCAACGTTGGAGATGCCCTTTGATCACATGTGAGCCCCACATGTCATTGAAAAAGCAAGACGTCCTAGCATGGTCTCGGGTCCTAGGGATGCAGTTGGCCATGCCACTACTAGGGAAAAGCCTAGTAGTAGCGCGGGTTTTTGGCCTATCAGTAGCGCGGGGTGCCGCGCTACTGATAAGGTGCTATAGCTAAAGGTTAGCAGAAGCATTGGTCAACACACGCTACTGCTATAAGTACTTAGTAGTTACGAGTTTTCCGTAACAAGCTACTGGTAAGTACTGCTAGGGCGCTTCTATGCCCGTGCTAATGCTATTATTGCATATTCTATTTTTTTCATTTTATGCCGTATTTATACACCATTAGACAAGTTTTCATACAATAGCAATTTAGAGATTTTTTTACATCGTAATGTGTTATTACATCACTGGGTGAAAGAACCGTGGACTAGTTTGAACTGGATGGATCCATCCACTTGAAACTAATCCGCTGTTCTTTCACCCAATGATATAATAAATCATCATCATCATATCGTTAACAAATTATCATCATAATACATCATTGTCATATAACACCTCCTCATGATCATGATCTTCATCAATGTTCGACTGTCGGTGATGGTCTAAATATTCGACTATCGGTGATGGTCGTTCCTCCCTTCGTCCCCGAGTGCATTACCCCAAAATGTCTAGCACACGGGAACGAAGGAAAAGTGACCCCGATGACAACCATCGGGATTCTTCGTCCTCTCATGTATGGTGGAGACTCTCCTTTATTGATTCCTCTCTCACATTTGCTACCGTCGGTGATGGTCGTTACTCCTCCTTCCCCTAGTGCAGAACAAAGCTCTAGCACAAGGGGAAGAAGGAGAAAGGACCCCCACGACAACAGTCGGGATTCTTCGTCCTCTCTCGTATATGGTGGATACACTCCCTCACTGATTTTTCGACCATCGGTGATGGTCGTTATTCCTCCTTCCCCTAGTGCATAACAAAGGTCTAGCACAAGGAGAAGAAGTAAAAAAATGACCCCCACGACAACAGTCGGGATTCTTCTTCTCACATATATGGTGGAGACTTTCTCCCTCACTCATTTATTGACTGTCATGTATGGAGCCTCGACAGACTTAAAGTCAAACCGAAATGTCGTTTAATTATCTTTCTAGAAAATCCAGGCCATTGGATATTTCCTACATATTCTAGGACAAGTCATGCCAAAATTCACGGAAAAATCCGGCATGACCTTTGCTAAAAAAGGACATATCGATCACCTAAAATTTGCCGAAATGGAAATTAATCAATACTCTCGCAAAACATAGGCCACTCGGAGGTGTAACCTGCAAACATGGCCGGCCACTTGGGCAAGCATATATCTTATTTGAGCAACACAAGATATACATGTTTATATCTACATCATAGGAGCATTCAAACTTGATGGTAATTGCATTTCAATGGTTGAAAATATAAACAAAAACATTTCAAAATATCTTATGGGACTCATATTGAAATGGATATTTGGCTGGTCTCACCTCGAGGTCGGAGGGGGTCGGTGACGGGGACGACAGTGGGGATGATGGAGGGGCCCTTTGATTTATGCAAAAACAAAAACCATATAAGCTATCAACTTATCAAATGCATACGCCTTGCATAGTGGGGTTGAATTTGAGCATTCAAAATAGGAGTAGTTCTCCAATTTGAGCATTCAATAAGCAAAACCAAATCGTAAAATAAATTAGTATTCAAATTAGCATGCATTCAATAATCAAAACTAAATCATCTCTTGCATCCGTACATCATCGAATATTATCACTAATACATCTCGAATAGTATCATACATATAACATCAATAATATAGATAAAACCCAAGCGAACAATGGGTATCAGCGCGAGCGATGGACACCCAAAGAGAAGGAACCATCACAGGATCATAGCTCCAGTGAGATCCCTGAAGAACCTGCCAGGTATTGGAGAACCTGCCCTCCAACGCAACCATGTAGCGACAGACGTGCTCGTCCTCCTCGCTGACACGGTGATGTACCACCTCCGCGGGGTCCTCAAGCCTCTGCACCGTCATTGGCCCATGCGACCGCCACCAAAGAAGGTTCGGGTCAACGACGGGCTGGCTCCTCACCAAGCTGCACCCCCGGAGGTCCCAGTACCATCCCGGCAGATCCTAGTCCCGGACATGGCCCCTCTGATCAAGCAGGCCTCCTCTGCTGAGTTGATGAGAAGGATGCAGGATAGTCATCGTCGACGTCGATGCGGGAATAATTGCTTTAACTAAAAAAATAGCAACAAATGTGACATGTTCAAAATATGACATGTCCACTTGAAAACGAATCAACCTAGAATTCTGTTAAATACATCTAAAAATAAACTAATAATTTTCTTACTAAAAAATAACTAGTTCTATAGTAAAATTTCAGTTAGACTACTTCTATTAATTCAACTAGTTCAACCAAGCACTTACTATAAATAAAAATAAACTAGTTCTTACTAAAAATAAACTAGTTCAACTAGTTCTATTAATTTTCTTACTAATTAGATTAAACACTTACTAAAAACAATAAAAAGCTACATTATACAATAGTACAAAAACTACATTAAAAACAGAAAAAATAGAGATGGAGGTAGGA